>NC_054551.1:279213-309779 GCF_017654505.1 Polyodon spathula
TAGCAGGATTTCTGTTCACGGTTTCTATTGTAAAAAGGACCATAGAGAGCATAAACCAGCATTGAAAATATGTTGCAAAACTAGCAATCATAACTGATTCGTAACATGCTCTATAACTGTGGAAAGAAGAGTCATCGAGGGAGCACTTTGTTTTGCAGATAACATTTTATATTCCATTTAATGAATACCCAACAACTTAAAACATCTTAAAGGGAATCACTGAAAAAACCCAGTGTCTGAATAGTGTTCCATTTCTTGTGATCAGTAAATTGAAGAACAGCGAATGAGCGTAATGGCTTTCTATATTACTAGCTGTAATAATAATGAAAGCATTGCCCCCTTTAGCTCACCCCACAGTGCATCTTCAGACACGACAATGCTTCCTTCTCTTGGATTTGGAACCTTAGGAATTTCCTGAGGTATTGAAAGGAAACAGAATTCCTTCAAATCCATTGCCAAGAAAGAGTTTTGAGGGCTGAACGGCTCCACCACAGATCAGAGGGAAACCTGACCTCCACTGAGTTAGTGGAAGTTTTGCAGGGGCTTAGTTCTGGAATGGGTTTGTCTTGGAAGCTGTGAAGCAGGTCACGTTGTGGTCCTGCCCCTGAAAAGGGGATCGGTACATATTGAGATTCTGATGAAGGTGCACGTGTGTCTCTTTGCTATTCTTTCCTGTTCATGTTGGAAAATACTGCTCAGAACTAAACAAAGAACATGACTTATTAAAACAAGAGGTGGCAGATTTAGGAGACCATTGCTAAGACAGAACGATGAAGAGTAAAACCGTGCCAATAACACTCCGCTCTGTGGAACTATCTCGGGCAGATTTGGGCTCCTTTCTCGGCAGCCTTCAGTCTCTTTAAGAACATATAAAAAAGAAGATGGGCAGCACTTCAAACTGGAGCCTCTGCACCCGGTCCTGTGGTGTAGCGTGGTGTACCATGGAGTCATGGAGAACGGTAAAGAAGAGGCCATCCGGGGAATAGCTGGGAGGGGGGAGAAAGAGGGGGAGGCAGGGATGAAGCAGAGCTGAAGGCACAAAGAACAGGAGGCTTGCGAATGAGATTGATTTCTAAACACAGCTAAACCCCTGACTGTAATGCATCTGCAGGCATTATTGATTGCAACAGCACCACTAGCAATAACATACCCTTATACATTATATACAAAACAGAAACAAAAGAATATTAACGAGAGGAAAACGAAACTGGATTCATTTGAGTTCTCGTGGAAATTGTTGTTGTAATGGCAGTGTGTTGGCACCAGCTGATGCCATGCAAAGCTCCCCTTAGAATCAAAAGGCAAACTCCATCTTCCTGCAGCCACACTTCTCTGTTCTTTACCATTCTTGCCTTTGCTTTGCCAGGCTTTCAGTATCTGAAAGCATGGTCCTTTATTTTACTGTACTATAGTGAGAGTCTCACTGCCAGGCGGGTGGAATGTGTTCTTCAGCACCGCCCCGGTCCCATCGCCCCCCTCGGCTCCTCGACTCCTTTCGCTGTTCAGAGATGCTGGCGGTGAGCAGTGGAAGCAGGTCAAGGTTTTAAAGAACAGCATCTGTTGTTTTTGGCACTGACTCATTTTCATTGATAATCAGAATTTCAAAAGCCTTTGAAAACGACCCTCAGATCTCATTTGAAACCAGACTGCCATTTATTTCATATATATATATATATATATATATATAATATATATATATATATATATATATATATATATATATATATATATATATATGAGAGAGAGAGAGAGAGAGAGAGAGAGAGCTGTATTCCAAGGCAGAATAATGGCCCAGTTCTCTCTCTCAGGTCATTCACAGTCTGGGAGTTAATTACTGCTGCCAACTTGAACTCCAATCCATTTTTATTATCTCTCCCCTGACAAACCTTTTAAAGAGTAGCAAACAGCAATTACTGGATCGATTGCTAAAGCTGCATACAATTTTAAAAATATCACGTTGTCTGTTTTGTTGGTTGGTGAGTTTTCTATCTGTATTTATTTTTTAAAGTAGGTCATCACAAATCACTGCGCAGAACTGTAACTATTGCAATGACGCTAATGGTAACTAGCGAAAGGGTTTGATTATTATTACTTTTTTTAATATAGCTTCTAACAATGCTTTTGGGCGGCAGTGGATTTTAATACCGCCCCCCATTTGCTCGTTCTTCTCTCGTAGTAGACCCCCACCCCCACGCACACGCACACGCACACGCACACAACTTAGTCGAGGGGTCTCTCAGCGGTCCTTTACTTATTCCTCCCTCCAGGCTGATAGCCTGAAGGCAAAGCAGGGAGTCTGTCTGCCCCACAAGGAGACACCCGGTCAGGCAGCCCGGTTCATTCATACTGCTGTTTAAAACCTAAGGCAAAGCAAAACACACAGAACCAAATAACACTCGGAACAGTACAACACACAGAACAAAATAACACTCGGAACAGTACAACACACAGAACAAAACAACACACAGAACAAAATAACACACAGAACAAAATAACACACGGAACAAAATAACACTCGGAACAAAATAACACACGGAACAAAATAACACACAGAACAAAATAACACACAGAACAAAATAACACTCGGAACAGTACAACACACAGAACAAAACAACACACAGAACAAAACAACACACAGAACAAAATAACACACAGAACAAAATAACACACGGAACAAAATAACACACAGAACAAAATAACACACAGAACAAAATAACACACGGAACAAAATAACACACAGAACAAAATAACACACAGAACAAAATAACACACAGAACAAAATAACACTCGGAACAGTACAACACACAGAACAAAATAACACTCGGAACAGTACAACACACAGAACAAAACAACACACAGAACAAAATAACACACGGAACAAAATAACACTCGGAACAAAATAACACACAGAACAAAATAACACACAGAACAAAATAACACACAGAACAAAATAACACACAGAACAAAACAACACACAGAACAAAATAACACTCGGAACAAAATAACACTCGGAACAAAATAACACACAGAACAAAACAACACACAGAACAAAATAACACACGGAACAAAATAACACTCGGAACAAAATAACACTCGGAACAAAATAACACACAGAACAAAATAACACACGGCACAAAATAACACATACACACGTCAGGGGGGAAATAAAGCATCATGCAGTTCAGATGTGTGTGTGTGTGGAAGCATGCAAGAAAATATGAACTTACCTCATTTATTAATTTATAACTAACAGCAGGGTTTGAACCCCCCTGAATAAAACAGCAGCATGGATAGGAAGAGGTTTTATGTTACTGATCTCTTAATAAATAAATGCTGGTAGAATGCAAGGGTTTTTTGTTACAGTATATACAGAAATATAAGAATTACTGGACTTGAATATTTTAAATATACATCTGCAGTGTAAAGTACGGTCAGCGGCAAGGATGTGATATATATATATATATGTGTGTGTGTGTGTGTGTGTGTGTGTGTGTGTGTGTGTGTGTGTGTGTATAGCGCTGAAGAGGGGTTTGTTTTGTCCAAAACATCCAGAAATAAATCTTGTGTGTACATCCAAAAAAACAAGCAAGTCACTGAACCTTGGGCACCATCCATCGGGTGAGACATAAAATCGAGGTCCTATTTTAAGTGACTCTGGAGCTGCAATTATAGTTCACCCCCTAGTCTTTATAAGTCACTTTGGATAAAAGCGCCTGCTAAATTATTATTATTATTATTATTATTATTATTATTATTATTATTATTATTATTATTATATTATATAGTATTGTCTCTAAGTAGTTTGTAACACTGCCTTTTGGATGGGTTACATTCAGAAAATAAAGATTAAATATATTTTACCTGGAGAAAAAGCTGCCCTCATTAATATTATTATTACTGTTATTAGTAGTAGCAGTAATACTGGTGTATAAATGAGCACTGCAGCAGGTAAACTATTAATGTACCAAATTGGAGGCATGAGGAGAAGCATAGATCCTGAACACCTCGCAGAGGTGAGGACCCCAGGGCTTATAAAGGTCTCCCGGATCATAAAGGTCAACGAAGCTGTTCCCAGTGTGTCTCTCAGGAGAGAGAGCACCACTGGAAGCTGGATCATTGTATCAGATTCCTGTGACCTTTTACCAGGAGCAGTGCTCCCTACAAGGCCTGGGACTCAGATTCCACTGGGAGGACGTCTGGAAGCCACAGGGAGCTTGGATAATGATCTGTACTCAGCTTTAAATAGGTCAGAAAGGGCAATTCAAATAAATAATAGCTAAATTAATAAATAAATAAGCCCTCTGGTGCGATTTCTGTCTCGAGATTAAAACATCACGAATCGGTACTTGGAGCCACTAACAGACACGCTGCAGCGGAGTGCTGAGTGATGCAAATCCCATGTCAATTAATGCACAATTAATCAGCATTGATTACACAGCAACAACCTTTCCAGTGCCTGCTGTCACCGTGACATTTTAACAGCGGCTAATGTAGCCGGGAGAGGCTGAGGAACGAGAAGCAGAGGAGAGGGGCTTGTGGGGACACTACGTTCCGAGCCTGGTAAAGTCTGAACTCATTTTAACTGAACTCAATTCACACCCAGAACTTTATATAAGAGGCACACACCGGACATTTCATTTTATTATTACAGAGCCAAATAATGTGTGAAGCCTTGTTTAATGTGGCCGTGAAAGGACAATGCCTTTACTAAATGATTTGCAAATTAAACTGAAAGGGAGCAGCACCCTCAGTGTACCTTTGCCTGTCCCATCAATGTGTTGAAGGTGGTAATTTGAGGCTCTCCTAGGAGTCTTATTTCATCTGCACCTCACAAAGCTCAGTGTATCTGCACGGAAGCCTTTCCAAAAACATCTGAGGCTTATTACAGGTTCTAATCAATGCATTATTCAGTGATTACATCATGCTACGATCATGCATTCATCTTGATCTGAGGTGTGGCGTGCACAGTTCATTGTGTTCCTTTGTAAAGGTACGCCGTCATCTCTCCAATCTGCTGGAACAATGTTCAATGTTGTGTCACACCAGCCTGCCTGAAGCTTTATTCAGACTAGGCAATCTGAGCAACAAGATCTTGGTATTTTAAGCTGCAAATGTACTGAGCAGCAACAGCAACCTGGAGTGGAGGGGACAGTTCCACTGTGAGTGGAGACACTTCTTCACACAGAGTGGTGAGGATACAGCATCGGTTACCTAGTCATGCTGTTCTATCACTTAGACCTTTTATGACCCAACTTGACAAAGTTCTGAGATCAATCAGCTGCTAGGATCAGGATGGGTTGAGTGGCCTCCTCTTGTTTGTACATTTGTATTAGGTTCTTATGAAACTGTTATGGAAAGGCAATGCCCGAAGCAGCTCAAACTCAAGGAGACAAGCAGCCCCCTGGAGAGGAAAGGTAGCAAAGACACACTCATCAGTGTGGAAAGGCTGTGACCAAACCAGCACATACAGACACTGTGCATGAAGCCTGAAATACAGCTGGGAACTGGTGTTCAGAAAACAAGCTGACAGAAACACTTGCAGGCAGTTCATGATCCTTCCTGCTGCACAGTGTGATAGTGGGGGAATGGTCTTTGCTTTTCATGCTGAACAGACACGGTCCAGCAAAGTGATTTATAATAGCAGCTGTCGAACCTGCACCAGCTCCTGTGGAAACTGCACAGGAGCCCAGACTGTATGAAACTATTAGAGACAGTATACTGTACTGCACCTTTCACACAACAGAGAGAAAGCACAGACTGTATGATACTATTAGAGACTGTATACTGTACTGCACCTTTCACACACCAGAGAGAGAGCCCAGACTGTATGATACTATTAGAGACTGTATACTGTACTGCACCTTTCACACACCAGACAGAGAGCCCAGACTGTATGATACTATTAGAGACTGTATACTGTACTGCACCTTTCACACACCAGACAGAGAGCCCAGACTGTATGATACTATTAGAGACGGTATACTGTACTGCACCTTTAACACACCAGAGAGAGAGCCCAGACTGTATGATACTATTAGAGACTGTACACTGTACTGCACCTTTCACACAACAGAGAGAGAACCCAGACTGTATGATACTATTAGAGACTGTATACTGTACTGCACCTTTCACACACCAGAGAGAGAGCCCAGACTGTATGATACTATTAGAGACTGTATACTGTACTGCACCTTTCACACACCAGAGAGAGAACCCAGACTGTATGATACTATTAGAGACTGTATACTGTACTGCACCTTTCACACACCAGAGAGAGAGCCCAGACTGTATGATACTATTAGAGACTGTATACTGTACTGCACCTTTCACACACCAGAGAGAGAGCCCAGACTGTATGATACTATTAGAGACTGTATACTGTACTGCACCTTTCACACAACAGAGAGAGAGCCCAGACTGTATGATACTATTAGAGACTGTATACTGTACTGCACCTTTCACACAACAGAGAGAGAGCCCAGACTGTATGATACTATTAGAGACTGTATACTGTACTGCACCTTTCACACAACAGAGAGAGAGCCCAGACTGTATGATACTATTAGAGACTGTATACTGTACTGCACCTTTCACACACCAGAGAGAGAGCCCAGACTGTATGATACTATTAGAGACTGTATACTGTACTGCACCTTTCACACACCAGACAGAGAGCCCAGACTGTATGATACTATTAGAGACTGTATACTGTACTGCACCTTTCACACACCAGAGAGAGAGCCCAGACTGTATGATACTATTAGAGACTGTATACTGTACTGCACCTTTCACACACCAGAGAGAGAACCCAGACTGTATGATACTATTAGAGACTGTATACTGTACTGCACCTTTCACACACCAGAGAGAGAGCCCAGACTGTATGATACTATTAGAGACTGTATACTGTACTGCACCTTTCACACACCAGAGAGAGAGCCCAGACTGTATGATACTATTAGAGACTGTACTGCACCTTTCACACACCAGAGAGAGAGCCCAGACTGTATGATACTATTAGAGACTGTATACTGTACTGCACCTTTCACACACCAGAGAGAGAGCCCAGACTGTATGATACTATTAGAGACTGTATACTGTACTGCACCTTTCACACACCAGAGAGAGAGCCCAGACTGTATGATACTATTAGAGACTGTATACTGTACTGCACCTTTCACACACCAGAGAGAGAACCCAGACTGTATGATACTATTAGAGACTGTATACTGTACTGCACCTTTCACACACTAGACAGAGAGGCCAGACTGTATGATACTATTAGAGACTGTATACTGTACTCCACCTTTCACACACCAGAGAGCCCAGACTGTATGATACTATTAGAGACTGTATACTGTACTGCACCTTTCACACAACAGAGAGAAAGCACAGACTGTATGATACTATTAGAGACTGTATACTGTACTGCACCTTTCACACACTAGAGAGCCCAGACGGTATGATACTATTAGAGACTGTATACTGTACTGCACCTTTCACACAACAGAGAGAGAGCCCAGACTGTATGATACTATTAGAGACTGTATACTGTACTGCACCTTTCACACACCAGAGAGAGAACCCAGACTGTATGATACTATTAGAGACTGTATACTGTACTGCACCTTTCACACATCAGAGAGAGAGCCCAGACTGTATGATACTATTAGAGACTGTATACTGTACTGCACCTTTCACACATCAGAGAACCCAGACTGTATGATACTATTAGAGACTGTATACTGTACTGCACCTTTCACACACCAGAGAGAACCCAGACTGTATGATACTATTAGAGACTGTACACTGTACTGCACCTTTCACACAAGAGAGAGAACCCAGACTGTATGATACTATTAGAGACGGTATACTGTACTGCACCTTTCACACAACAGAGAGAGAACCCAGACTGTATGATACTATTAGAGACTGTATACTGTACTGCACCTTTCACACAACAGAGAGAGAGCCCAGACTGTATGAAACTATTAGAGACTGTATACTGTACTGCACCTTTCACACAACAGAGAACCCAGACTGTATGATACTATTAGAGACTGTATACTGTACTGCACCTTTCACACACCAGAGAGAGAGCCCAGACTGTATGAAACTATTAGAGACTGTATACTGTACTGCACCTTGCACACAACAGAGAGAACCCAGACTGTATGATACTATTAGAGACTGTATACTGTACTGCACCTTTCACACACCAGAGAGAGAGCCCAGACTGTATGAAACTATTAGAGACTGTATACTGTACTGCACCTTTCACACAACAGAGAGAACCCAGACTGTATGATACTATTAGAGACTGTATACTGTACTGCACCTTTCACACAACAGAGAGAGAACCCAGACTGTATGAAACTATAGACACACCATAATGAACTGATCCGATTCAAGTTAAGCTTTCTAACGAATCAGCTACAAACCATTTCTTCCTCCAGATATATATATATTTTTTTTAAAGGCATTGGGTGCTCATATTATGTCCAGTGAAGGTCAGGCAGACAGATCATTCCTAATGCAGTCTAATGCCTGATTAAGCCCAACCAGTGAGACTGCCTAATGATGGACAGGGAGCGGAACAGGTTTCTACCCAGGTAATTAGGGTAATTAGCCCTAACGAGGGCAGACAGCTGAGCTCGCCGGGAACGTAGGGCAGCAGCATACCAGAGGAGAACGATTGAGACGGAGCAACACGTCAAGAGTCATCCCAGGAACAAGAACTCCTTAATAGGGGAAAACTGGGACCTTCCGTGCCCCTGTGCATTTTCAGAATAAATCCATTCAAAAAGATACAAAACTGCCCTGTTAAAAGATTTAAGCATTAAAAAAAATAAATAAATAACCTAGCGTTAGAGAGAAAGAACCATTTTAACATCTTCAGCTGTTTCTCTAGTGCAAGAGAGAGGGACTTTACTTTTACGGTTTGCCATAGGATGAATCAATATCAGATGTTAAGTGATGTTTTTTCTTTCTAATATTATTTGACAGATGGGGTGCTTTCAGGAGACCCCGGTCAGAGTGCATTGTGGAGTCCAAGGTTAGAGTGCTGATTTTCAAGAACTAAGTACTACTGTAGTCCCGGAAATAACAATATTTATTGGGTTACCTTCACGATGTATTGAGGCGTGAATTAGTGAAGGCTCATATTTAAGTACGGTAGAAGGATAATTTACTCTCATGCCTAACAGTGATTCAAACACATCTATGACATCTGTGTAAAAGTGACTAATTAAAATACACGGTATAAACAACACTCTCTTTAGTAGAAACATTTTGTAACGCAGACTAGGGATCCTGAAACGCTGCGGCTCTCAGGGAAATGCATCGAGTGCAATGTATTCACTTCAGATTCCTGCAGTCTTTGCTATGTCTTGCTTAATGATTATTTGTATGCAATTAAGAGACACTGTGCTGGCACACTGCTTAAAAACAAAAAGGTGCGTAGATAATAGGTGACGATAACCATGCTAACCACCTTACAAGTTTGTTCTCTTCAAGTCTGGTAGAATTTTGTGTTTTTTTTTCAACATTAAGAATCAGATTGGCCGCTGTGGGGTTATGAAATGAAGACTCCAAATCTCCCGTGAGGCTGAAAGTGTGAAAGTAGCTGCAGAACCTGCCTGTGTGCAGAGCCCTCGACTGCACGGGCTGTGACCTTCAGAGCGGCTACCAGCATCAGGGCACCTCGCAGCAATGACCTGGAAACTCAGAAGCTGTGGGACTTCAACGCATTTCACGGTTTACATTTCAGATGCCAGTTTATTCCCCCCCCCATGCACTGGCTATAACATTTTAAGCTCCTGTTAAATAAGACTTCAGAGGTATATCTGTATATCACGTATCATGCATTTCTATGGATTTTCTTCTTCTTACTGCATCTTGTAAAGCGCTTTGTAATGGTGGTAGTGAAACACTTTGCATGCTGTGAAAGTCGTTGCACGAAGCACAACCAAAAGCAAGATGAAACAAGCCTGACGCAATTAAAATGATGAGCACAGAACAGCAGCCCATCACGCACCTCGGAAACAGAACACCATGAGGTCCCTTCAGCATCAGTCATGGGCCAAGCCCGGGATCACACTTCTGCAAGAGCACGCTTGCGCTGGAGCACTGGAGGGACGGGCACCAGCCTTTGCTGTTGGCATCTGAACATTTCTTACCAAACGGCAGCAACGGCAGCTTGGCAAACTAGCCCTTTGTATCAGGGATCAGTATTGCTCCCACGTATTCAGATCCTTTAGGAAGCACCTCAACTGCAAGTCTCAGACAAGGCCCTTTGCAGAGCAGCCCTAACAAGCCAATTGTAAGTTAATTGTGTGCAGATGAATTCCTCTGCCCAGCCTGTGTTTACTGCCTAGCAATGGACCTGCATCTGGACTGGGGTGGCTGCTTTCCCAGCTGTGCATTGCTACCTAACACCACTCGCTGGTATTTGTAGCTCATTTAGCAGCAGTTCTGCCCCCATGTCCTGGTCCATCGCAGTCACTGAGCGAATGTTCTTTCTGGTGCGTTACTCACAACCGTGAAACAGCTTCCCTTTGCAGAGACAAGTAATTATGTGGAATTTATCAAAATAAAACAATAGGCAACAATGTATCATTTCAGTCAGCTGCAATCAGGAATAATTAATGCATTTCAGCCCCCTTGTGATTCACTCGCAGAGCAATTATTTCAATTCTCGTATGCGATCACCGTAACTACATCCATTCTGCAATGCATTAGAAGTAAATGCTTTCTCCAAATTTAAAAGGTGTAACATTTTGTCTAAGCTGCTTTTAAATTCAATTCAGGATACCTAATCTGTATTACAGCCATCAACAGAACGTGGTCCTTTAGAGACTGTTCTGGGGAACACTGATGCCCCAGTCAGTAAGCACCAGTTTGTCAATTCCAGAGTTTTTGTAGATCTTCAAAGCTCAAAGCAATTCATCCTTAAGGCACAAGCAAGTTTATTACCCTCGTCTCCTAAAGCATCACAAACATACGTAAAAGTCCTTTAGAGCGCGCTTGTTAAAGGTGATTCAAAATATCATCTAGAGCAGTTTCTAATGTCGGCCACCAGGGCGATTTTTACAGCCACAGCAGACACTCTGCACCCCTTCAGAGAAGCAGCTTTATCTGCAATCTGACTCCTCCAGCTGCTTCCATTCACTGGCCAGTCTCAATACAGTTAGAGTAAGTGTTGGCGGCCAGTCTGTAAGATCATGACAGTGTTCAATAACTAAATCCGATACAATCTAACTGGACTTTGCTGCAAGTGTTAATGAACAGCACGGGCAGCAGACACTGCAATCCGCTTGCCATGCCACTAGCTGGCAGACGATCCAGCACTCTGCTGCCAGGTGAGGAATGCAGTGACCGTGTCCCTCTTCACACAGCTGGATAAATAACATTACAGCACTCTGCTACTCCAATTAGCTGGAAACGTTTAGCCACTTAATGATTCAGTAGAAAGCTGGCATTTGATTCTTGGCTTGAAGCCGGGCAGCAACCCAGCCTGAGGTAATCAAAGTCAGAGTTTATGGGAGAAAGAGCAAGCAGATTAGTGAATGCTAAAAACATTCCAGTTTATCTTTTTATATTCCAATCCTGGGGGTTTCCACCCCAACTCAAATCAGCGCTAGTCAAGGCTTCCCGATCCCTGTTCATACCTCTTACAAGTATTAGCAACTTCACACCATGTGCCACTCCACTGCTTGACGCTACTGTGAGACAGCGGCCCCTCTGCGTCAAACTGGGGTCACGCAGCCAAACACAGCAAAGCCTTTGGCCAGACCGTACAAATGGCAGTGACACCGTCCAAGGAAGAAGGAATTACAAATGCTCTGAAGCTGAAAGGGTGCAACAGATTCTCAGTTAATGCATTAGACAGTTATTTCACTCTGGAATTCCAATAAGCCTGTAGCGATTGCTGAATTATTGAAAATGAGATTGGCTGTACATTTCAATAGGGAAGGTCAATGAGCTGTTACTTTTTACACGGGTCAGAACTTCTTAGCAAATCCCTAAATCATTACCACTAATAAGAGCTGCCAGCGCAGCAGGAAATCAGCTTTGCAGCAACATGGCAATTAGATGTTTCCCTATCAGCCCACCCTGGTGGCAGGCAACGCTTGCAGTTATCTGCTCCGGTTAGCTTACAATGTGACTGGCACAGCTACAGCGAGTTATCTGCACGCAGCAGATAAATGATGAATCACTGAGAACCCGTTTTCTTTGTGCATGAAATACTGCAGGCAGTTTAGGTGCTGTTAGCTGACTGTCACTGCCATGCTTAACACAACTAAAGAAGCGAGTTATCTGCACGCAGCAGATAAATGATGAATCACTGAGAACCCGTTTTCTTTGTGCATGAAATACTGCAGGCAGTTTAGGTGCTGTTAGCTGACTGTCACTGCCATGCTTAACACAACTAAAGAAAAACGAGGCAGCACATGCCCTCCTGTGTCAGAATGTGTTCATTACAGCAGAGCTCTGCAACTGGGGAAACAGACTTGAAGAAAAAACAAATGTTACTTATCTTAGAGCTTACACAAAAAACATCTTAGTGCCTTTCAAGGCAGCACTAACCCCTATTATCAGCTGATTTAACATTAAAAAAGAAAACACACACAACTTTCCTGTATTGTAAAACACTAATTTTAGTGAATTTACAAATTTAAAAAAAAAACAGGTTTGAACACCAAGTTTACATACTACAGTATCATCACATTCGCCTGTCTCTCAACCACCCTGCTTCATGCTTGGCAAGTGTCCAGCACAGACATCAAGGGTTAAAGGGATCGCTTACGTGGGAAACCACAACAACTTTATTAAAACTAGTCTTGCATAATAAACTTGCTTTGTTTTCCTGTTTGCAATAAAACAACGAAAAACAAGACCAAAAATATTTAACTCTACTGGTACAGATCATCCAATGCAATCTTGCCTGTTCCTTCAACAGCTAAGCTGAGCATCACAAACACGCAGAGTCCCGATGCAAGGCTGGTCTCTCCTTCAACCCCCATCACTCCAGCTTGATGGGATTGTCTGTCAGAGTCGACTCCTGCTTGGGGGTCTCCACGCTGCACTCTTCCGAGCGACGGCTTTTACTCTCTGTCTCTTTGGCACTCTCTTCCTTCTCTTCTTCGCAGTTCTCCACCCTCGACGGGAGGTCTTCTGGTTCTTTGTGGTTCTTAACCACTTCCTGCAGGTTGAACTTTCTGAAGAGCACGTAGTCCCGCACCACGCTCACGCAGCACACACTCTTGATGATCTCAACGATGATAGTGAACTCTGGGTTAGTCAGGTCCACTTTATTCTTAGGGTTCCACTTTATTCTTAGGGTTCATGTTTCCTACCAACCCTAAATAAATAAATATATATTAAAAAAAACAAAAAAAAACAGTAAAATCACAGTGCATCAAAAAAAATAAAAAAAACACACGGAATCAACATTCCTAGAGATTCTTTTACAGAGCAAGCTTACCTGCCAGAAGCTTAATGACTTCGTCTCTCTTGGCGTGGCTGCTGTTGCGAGCTTTGAAAACGATCTGAAAGGTGCCCTGGTTAGGGGCTTTGAACCAGCTCTCCAGGAAGGGCCCCAGGTATTTCTCCATCTCCTCAATAAACGCTTTGCAGGTCCCGCTCACGGGCAGCATCCTCAGGATCACTCGCGATTTCTTTTTCTTCGTTGTGTGCAGGTCTTGGAGGATGTGGTGTACTAGCTTACCTGGATCTGAAAATACAATCCTGTCAGTAATACTCAGACCGGGCTCTCCTTTTACAGCAGCTTTGACGGGGAGAAAGCAAGGTGTAATATCCAATCACTACTGCAGAGGAAAAAATGACTCCACAGTTAACCTGCCTGTCGGAACACCCAGATGGAATGTTTAGTCCAAGCAGGAATACGGAATGCACAACGAGGCACTTTAGCAGAACAGTTACTGTGCAAATGGGATCAAAGAAGGTATCATTTCCAATATTATATAGATACCACCAGACTAGCTTTTAACTTTCAATGCTGGTTTCACAGAACAACTGCCTAAACTTTGTTTTACACTCCTGTGTCCCATCCCTTTACCAGCTGATTCAGGAGCAGATCAGCAGCTAGCGCTGTTCCCTGTTACAGTCACCCTTTACCTATATTCAGAGTCCTCACAAAGACCACGTTGTTGGCGCCGCTCTCCATGGCCAGGAATCGCCGTTGTTTCTTTGCTGTTGACGAGCGAATCTGTTTCACCTCCTTCTTCAAGGCAGCTTCAGCATCGTCATCGTCATCATCCACCTTCTCTTCCTCATCGCTGTTCCTCTCCTCCTCTGTGAACTAGTCAGCAGCAGAGGAACTCAGATCATGCAGTTCTAACACCAGACAATGAGCTCGACGGGCTGTGCAGCCTTGTCTATTCAGTGTATCAATGAGGTATTTAACATGGGAGAGACTGGAACCTGCATGCAGTCTGCTGACAGCAGCCATATGGGGCATTTCTTATTACCAGTACAAATTCTGCTGCCAGAGAGAACCCCCAAAAAGTAGTTTAACAAACACCAGGGCTAAACAGAAATGTATTATATATTTCACTGAACCAAATGAAAATTTGTAGTTTTGTGCAACTATTGGAGCCAACGAAATCAGCAGCCTTACTGCCTTAAATACTGGTATCTGCCTATGTACCATACACTATGCAGGGATAGAAATAAGACTCCGACTTCATAGCAGTATCACCCAGGTTTTACTACGAGTCTGATTAGCCCCAGTGTGTACAGGTAACAAGCTCAGGTGTGTCTTGTTCAACCGATTGTAAAACCAGGAACGGATCAAACTGCTATGCAATGGGAGTCTTCTTTCCATCCCTGGTGTGCTATGGAGTCAGTTACAACTGATAGTCCCTATGCGCAAACAGACCAATTCTGCAGTGGTGAAGCGAAAGCGGAGTGAACACAACACCACTGTCAGGCTTGAAATGTGGTTCCTGGAGACCTAGCTTGCTGTATCAAACCCCACGTCTCCACTGGTGTGCTGTGGCTTTGCGTTCCCTCAGTTTAAGACTAGCTAAAGCCCCATGCGGGCAGCGTACCTTCTCTGGCCCGTACAGCTTGTCTGCGTACTCGTTCAGGAGGCTGTAGGCCTCTGCCGTGCACTTGCTCTGGTTCATGTTGCAGGTGAGCAGTATGCCCTGCATGCCCACCTCCAGCTCCCTGGCGCCGCAGCCCCTCTGCTTTTTGGCTGCATAGTTCGTGTACTGCTTCCTGCTTCGTTTCTTTGATTCCTGGACCGCGGCCATTTCTGTTCACATGCAATTCAAATAGAGAAATGTCCAAATTGTAAAGTATACTGTGGCGTGGCATACGCTCCTCCCGCTGAAATACAAACTGGATCTTAGATCGCAGTAGATAAAGCCTGCAGATGAGGCAGCTATACACACACACACACACCTGAGTTTAATTAATTCCAGGAGCCTGGTAGAATGCAAGACCCGTTTTTAAAGATCGGATTTTCAGAGTTTAAAGTTTTATGAACCGCCTTTTTGTTCCGATGTCCCGGTTTCTAAGAGAAAAGGCGCTGGGCGGTGTACAGCTGAACTAGCAGAGACGAGCAAGATAAAGTTGCAGTACACATATTAAAATAAACCACACAGCATGCAACCCCAGCGAGTGCACCGCGGCATATCGGATATATTTAATATTAATACTATATAAAAAAAAGTGATATTAAAGCTGAGCTGTGCATAGCTCACGTCGTACAATAAAATACTCTTGTTAAATGTTTTTATTTACCTGGTAAAGGCGCGTTAACACACAAAAAAACGTGTGCCTGCACTGGCGTGTCGCTCCAATGACGTACTTTATCGGAGATTGGGAGACCCAAAAAACACCCGGAGTGAAGCCAGGGCCCAGTGGCCGCTGCGTGTAATGTTATAATAACTCTGCCTTTCTTTCGTATATATTGTACATCTTAAACAGTAACGTCAGAACATTATACATTATTATTTAAGCACCGTTTAGTGGAGAACATATACATTATCTTTAAAGAAACAAGTGGTTGGTTTGGGTTGTTGGCTAGTCGTACAGCCAATGTCTATCCAGTTCTTCAATCTGAAAATCGTTAGCCGAGGGGTAAGACACGTCTCGGGTTTTTTTTTTTTTTTTTCAAGAGCTTTTAAATACTACAACTTTCACTGAAGATAACTTTACTTGCTGTTGTGCGAGCTGTAAAAATGTGAACTAATCTTCTTACAAAGTTACATGTAAACAGTAAGTAAAACATTTGAACTGCGTGCACATCGCGTCGACGTGTCACTGAAGCACGCTTTTTAAAAGAGAAAAAGCACATGAAGTATAAATATAGTAGTTTTAAACGTGACCTTTGTGATAAACTTCGATTAAGGTGACCATGTGGCTCTGCGTTCAGCGGGACAGTTAAGGCTCTGAACTGTCCCATTCTGACCCAGTGTACACGGAGCCATGTGATAACCCTACTTGTATTGCATTCTCCCAGGCAGTGAGCAATGAACACGCTGGCTGCTTCGCTCCACCTGCTGAAGCTGTCCGTTAGGAGGCTGGGATCACCTCACACGTGTGGAAGGAAATTCCACAGACTCGCTGGGTTCCAGTCCTGTGCACCTCAAAACTTTCAAGACTATGAAAGCCTCCGTCAGCTGTACAGACCAGAGGCGCCCGAGTATTTCAACTTTGCGAAGGATGTGCTGGACAGATGGGCTGAGAGGGAGAAGGTGCAGATCGTTTGAGATGTGTTAATGCTTCATGTTACAGAGTGCACTAGTTATGCTGCTTATCTGATTTCTGCTGTTTTAGAATAATGGCAGGATCTCTGTCACGTGACTCACAGGAGGTACAATCATAGCTCTACTTACAGAGGCTGACAAATCTCCGAAAGTACATCTCCCAGCAGCCTCTGGCATTTCCCAGTCGTATAGGTCACCTGATTGAGTGATTCAACCAGGACACCAATAAACCAGGAACCAAAATGATAAGCAAACTCCATACAAACCAAATGCGTTCAAATACTTTCTCAAACTTAATAAAATCAATGAGTTGTAAATTCGAAGGTGAGATTGCTTTAATAGCTCTTACTGCTGTTAGCTAAATCAGAAGATTGAAAGTAACAGGGTTAGCACCATGTTTCGGACAGGCTGTATTGCAGAGCGTGTGTAGTCCTGCTCAGACTTGTGTTTACTCCTTTTAAAGGATGGGGAGAGGCCATCAAACCCTGCCCTGTGGTGGGTGAACAATGCCGGAGAAGAAATCAAATGGAGCTTTGAGGAACTCGGGGTGCGTTCCAGGAGAGCAGCGAATATCCTGGCGGGAGCTTGTGACCTACAGCCCAGAGACAGGCTTCTCCTCATCCTACCCAGAGTGCCGGAGTGGTGGCTTGTGAACGTGGCCTGTTTGAGGACAGGTAGGTGTTGTGTTGCCGTGGCCACGACTCCCTCGCCGGGTCTTTGAGCTCTGACCTCTACGTAATGCTCTTCTCCACAGGGACTGTCCTCATCCCTGGGACCGCCCAGCTCACTGCCAAGGACATCCTTCACAGGCTCCTCAGCTCCAGCGCCAGATGCATTGTCACAGATGAGAGCCTGGCCCCTCTCGTAGACGCCGTGGCAGCGGAGTGCCCCTTCCTGAAAGCCAAGCTGCTGGTATCACAGCAGAGAAGAGAAGGCTGGCTGAACTTCACAGAGCTGTCAAAGTAAAACAGCCGGTCAGGGGTGGGGTTGACCTATTGTGCCTTCCCTTACAGCAATAAGATCACAACAAATTCACTTACAGCAGAGATTCTAGAAGGCGTGGGTGTTCCAAATGGTTATTGCCATGACGATAAGAATGCTAACAACTGTATCTGCTTTACTCTTTCAAGGGCTGTATCAAGCGACCACACCTGTGTGAAGACTAAGAGCAGTGATCCGATGACCATCTTCTTTACCAGCGGAACCACAGGCTCTCCGAAAATGACCCAACACAGCCACTGTAGCTTTGGAGTCGGGCTGGCCGTCAATGGCAGGTGCTGTGCAGAGATAGGAGAAATTAAAAAAATGAAAAATCGCAGTTTAAAGGGATGTATTATTCCGTTTACCATACTCCAGTGTGTCCATTTCCAGTATGCTCAGCTGTTAGACTTATTTTCTCGTAAATAAGCTGTCATCACAAACAAAGGCTTTATCACTGCTGTGTGCAGGACCTTGAGTTGGCTGTTTTGCTGATTACATTATAATTGCACAAGAGGGGAAGATGGGAACACAGTCTAGCTCCAGTTTTCCTGCACACCAATGTATGTACAAGTTCTTTTATCGCTGCCTGGTGTGGTGAGAGCTGCATGCATGCTGACACAGTGTGTTATTGTTAAAAATACTAATAGAAACTGGAGTGAGGCACGTTTCCACTGGCTTTCATTGTGATCAGTGCTTCACTCTGTTCTGTTTCCACTGGCAATCTCTTTCACTGTGATCAGTGCTTCACTCTGTTCTGTTTCCACTGGCAATCTCTTTCATTGTGATCAGTGCTTCACTGTGTCTTTTTTCATTGTGATCAGTGCTTCACTGTGCCTTGTTTCATTGTGATCAGTGCTTCACTGTGTCCTGTTTCATTGTGATCAGTGCTTCACTGTGTCCTGTTTCATTGTGATCAGTGCTTCACTGTGTCCTGTTTCATTGTGATCAGTGCTTCACTGTGTCCTGTTTCATTGTGATCAGTGCTTCACTGTGTCCTGTTTCATTGTGATCAGTGCTTCACTGTGTCTTTTTTCATTGTGATCAGTGCTTCACTGTGCCTTGTTTCATTGTGTTCAGTGCTTCACTGTGCCCTGTTTCATTGTGTTCAGTGCTTCACTGTGCCCTGTTTCATTGTGTTCAGTGCTTCACTGTGCCCTGTTTCATTGTGTTCAGTGCTTCACTGTGCCCTGTTTCATTGTGATCAGTGCTTCACTGTGCCCTGTTTCATTGGGATCAGTGCTTCACTGTGCCCTGTTTCATTGGGATCAGTGCTTCACTGTGCCCTGTTTCATTGGGATCAGTGCTTCACTGTGCCCTGTTTCATTGGGATCAGTGCTTCACTGTGCCCTGTTTCATTGGGATCAGTGCTTCACTGTGCCCTGTTTCATTGGGATCAGTGCTTCACTGTGCCCTGTTTCATTGGGATCAGTGCTTCACTGTGCCCTGTTTCATTGGGATCAGTGCTTCACTGTGCCCTGTTTCATTGGGATCAGTGCGTCACTGTGCCCTGTTTCATTGGGTTCAGTGCTTCACTGTGTCCTGTTTCATTGAGTTCAGTGCTTCACTGTGCCCTGTTTCATTGTGATCAGTGCTTCACTGTGTCCTGTTTCATTGGGATCAGTGCTTCACTGTGCCCTGTTTCATTGGGATCAGTGCTTCACTGTGCCCTGTTTCATTGGGATCAGTGCTTCACTGTGCCCTGTTTCATTGGGATCAGTGCTTCACTGTGCCCTGTTTCATTGCGTTCAGTGCTTCACTGTGCCCTGTTTCATTGTGATCAGTGCTTCACTGTGTCCTGTTTCATTGGGATCAGTGCTTCACTGTGCCCTGTTTCATTGGGATCAGTGCTTCACTGTGCCCTGTTTCATTGGGATCAGTGCTTCACTGTGCCCTGTTTCATTGGGATCAGTGCTTCACTGTGCCCTGTTTCATTGGGATCAGTGCTTCACTATGTTCATGCTGGTGCAGGTACTGGCTGGACCTGAGCCCGGGGTCTGTTATGTGGAACACCTCCGATACTGGCTGGGCCAAGTCTGCCTGGAGCAGCGTGTTCGCCCCCTGGATCCAGGGAGCCTGCGTGTTCGTGCATCACATGCCACGCTTCGAAGCCACCACTGTTTTAGAGGTAACACTGCACATAGAAATGCACACAGCCTGCTGTTTTAAAGAAATATCCTCCTGGTGTTTTAGATCAGGACTTGGACAACAAAAATTACATGTCTGATTTTAAGTGGCGGGCTATGTTAGGAGCCAGGGACCAGTATAAAAGTGTCAAAGAGTAAGAGAATAAATATAAATCCTTATTTATTTTTAGTTAAATGTAGTTCAAACGTACAGAACACATGATGGCTATTTATGTATGTGCATTTTATTATTGTATAGTATGTGTTTGTTTTCATAGTCTTTTTCTTTACTCTTGTGTTTCTTTTCATTCCAATAGACTTTGTCCAGATTCCAGATAAGCACATTCTGCTCGGCCCCCACTGTATACCGGATGCTTGTGCAGGAGGACCTGGCCAGGTGAAGCACACACTGACTGTCTGCCCCGCTGTCACTGACTAACTAGAGCTCTCACACTGGCAAGCACAGTGACTGACTAGACAACCACACATGCATTTCATTCGTTTAGTGTCCCATGCGGCTTGCCTTATGAGGCACATTGGAAATATCATCTTAGTACTCATCCTTCTCAAATCTCAAATCTGTGTGCCTCCGTGTACCAGGTACCGGTTTAAAAGCCTTCAGCACTGTGTGAGTGCCGGCGAGCCCATGAATCCGGAAGTGATGCAGCAGTGGAAACACAAGACCGGCCTTGAAATCTATGAAGGATACGGGCAAACGGAGACGGTAAGTGTCAACATGCAACACCGAAGAGCATTGCAGCACTCCACACTTCAACAAGAGCACTGCAGCACCACACAACAACAACAAGAGCACTGCAGCACTCCACACAACAACAAGAGCACTGCAGCACTCCACACTCCAACAAGTGCACTGCAGCACCACACAACAACAACAAGAGCACTGCAGCACTCCACACAACAACAACAAGAGCACTGCAGCACCACACAACAACAACAAGAGCACTGCAGCACTCCACACTTCAACAAGAGCACTGGAGCACTCCACACATCAACAAGAGCACTGCAGCACCACACAACAACAACAAGAGCACTGCAGCACTCCACACAACAACAACAAGAGCACTGCAGCACCACACAACAACAACAAGAGCACTGCAGCACTCCACACTTCAACAAGAGCACTGGAGCACTCCACACATCAACAAGAGCACTGCAGCACCACACAACAACAACAAGAGCACTGCAGCACTCCACACAACAACAACAAGAGCACTGCAGCACTCCACACAACAACAACAAGACCACTGCAGCACTCCACACTTCAACAAGAACACTGGAGCACTCCACACATCAACAAGAGCACTGCAGCACCACACAACAACAACAAGAGCACTGCAGCACTCCACACAACAACAAGAGCACTGCAGCACTCCACACAACAACAACAAGAGCACTGCAGCACTCCACACAACAACAAGAGCACTGCAGCACTCCACACAACAACAACAAGAGCACTGCAGCACTCCACACAACAACAAGAGCACTGCAGCACTCCACACAACAACAAGAGCACTGCAGCACCACACACATCAACAAGAGCACTGCAGCACCACACAACAACAACAAGAGCACTGCAGCACTCCACACAACAAGAGCACTGCAGCACTCCACACAACAACAACAAGAGCACTGCAGCACTCCACACAACAACAAGAGCACTGCAGCACTCCACACTCCAACAAGAGCACTGCAGCACCACACACATCAACAAGAGCACTGCAGCACCACACAACAACAACAAGAGCACTGCAGCAATCCACACAACAACAACAAGAGCACTGCAGCACCACACAACAACAACAAGAGCACTGCAGCACCACACAACAACAACAAGAGCACTGCAGCACCACACAACAACAACAAGAGCACTGCAGCACTCCACACAACAACAACAGCACTGCAGCACTCCACACAACAACAACAAGAGCACTGCAGCACCACACAACAACAACAAGAGCACTGCAGCACTCCACACAACAACAAGAGCACTGCAGCACTCCACACAACAACAACAGCATTGCAGCACTTCACACAACAAGAGCACCGCAGCACTCCACACAACAACAACAACAACAAGAGCACTGCAGCACCACACACAACAACAAGAGCACTGCAGCACTCCACACAACAAGAGCACTGCAGCACTCCACACAACAACAACAAGAGCACTGCAGCACCACACAACAACAACAAGAGCACTGGAGCACTCCACACATCAACAAGAGCACTGCAGCACTCCACACAACAACAACAAGAGCACTGCAGCACTCCACACAACAACAACAAGAGCACTGCAGCACTCCACACATCAACAAGAGCACTGCAGCACCACACAACAACAACAAGAGCACTGCAGCACTCCACACAACAACAAGAGCACTGCAGCACTCCACACAACATCAACAAGAGCACTGCAGCACTCCACACATCAATAAGAGCACTGCAGCACTCCACACAACAACAAGAGCACTGCAGCACCACACAACAACTACAAGAGCACTGCAGCACCACACAACAACAACAAGAGCACTGCAGCACTCCACACAACAACAACAAGAGCACTGCAGCACCACACAACAACAACAAGAGCACTGCAGCACTCCACACAACATCAACAAGAGCACTGCAGCACTCCACACTTTAACAAGAGCACTGCAGCACTCCACACAACAACAACAAGAGCACTGCAGCACTCCACACAACAACAACAAGAGCACTGCAGCTCCATACAGCAAGACAAGCAGATAACCTCTTCCAATGTGTACTGTCCCAGGTTCTCATTTGTGGCACTTTCAAAGGGATGAGAATCAAGCCTGGATCAATGGGGAAGCCGTCACCAGCGTACGATGTGCAGGTTAGCAGTTACTGTGCTGAAGTCAGCCTGCTAATTGCTAATGGCCTGGATTTTCCACTTTCTGTGATATAAATTGCCCCAGTTAAGGGATGTACACTCAGAAAATCAATGTTATATAAGTGTAATGAGGAAATGTGATATAATTGTAGGAATGTGATTCTGGTATAATTGTAGGACTCTAGTAAATGTGATTCTGGTATAATTGTAGGACTCTGGTAAATGTGATTCTGGTATAATTGTAGAACTCTAGTAAACGTGATTCTGATATAATTGTAGGACTCTAGTAAATGTGATTCTGGTATAATTGTAGGACTCTGGTAAATGTGATTCTGGTATAATTGTAGAACTCTAGTAAATGTGATTCTGGTATAATTGTAGGACTCTAGTAAATGTAGTAAGTCAAGCCTATCCTTGCAGAACAGTGGAAAAAGGCAGTGTAACTTCCCAGAATTGACGACACATTTCCACTGTAGTGAGCATGTTCACAATCTTTGCCCTTTTTGTTATACGTTTTAAACAGGATATATGAAGTGCACTTTGTTTGTGTATTTCCCATGTTCGGTAAAAGCTGTGCGTTTCAGATTATAGATGAGAACTGCAGCCCTCTTCCAGCAGGACAGGAAGGAGACATCGCAATCCGAGTGAAACCCAACAGGCCGTTTGACCTCTTCTCTGGATACACTGTACAGCCATGCATTCAATTATTTTTCTTGAAGCATATTAACTGTGTTTTATACCATGCGTTTGGGTTTTCAAAAGCAAATTTATTTTTCATATTTCAATGGCCAGCTTGCAGCAGTGTGATGTCACAATAGCGACTCCACCAAGCTTTGAATTCAGAGCAATGTTTAATCCATAGAACTAAAATAAATGATCTATCACCTAGAAATGCTAAAAGAAGCTTTAAGTTCAATGGCAAATATTTGGACTTGTTAATTGAATTCAAGATTCCTATGTGTGGTATAAACAGAAACACACAATGAAAACAATGTGAGTGTTTTCCTCACCTCATTGATTATTTTTTATCTGAGAATCTCAAGTAGCAATTTAGTGCTCCTTAAACAACAGCGTCCAACAGGTAGCGTAGCACAGGTGTGCAGCTCACCAACAGTTCGGAAATCATAGACCTGCACTAAAACTGAATAGTTTATAAATCAGTGATCTGCAATAGATCTGAATAGTTTATAAATCATAGACCTGCACTAGAACTGAATAGTTTATAAATCATAGACCTGCACTAGAACTGAATAGTTTATAAATCAGTGATCTGCACTAGACCTGCACACTGAACACGTTGAAATATGGCAGTAAAAAGAATTAGCTAAATTGACAAGTTTATACAAAAATAGTCATGTATTGTATTTAAAAGTACAGGCAAGGCCCTGACCTTTGACCTGTACTATGTCCAATAAATTACTTTTTTTGCATAAACTTGTCAATGTATTATTTCTTAGCAGACGCCTTTTTCCAGGGCAAATTCTTTTCCCTTGACTGCCAGCCTCCTGTGTGTTATTCTGTATGGTATGAAGCTGTGTTTCCACTAACTCTGGGCCCTCTGCCTCAGGCAGGATGATCCTGAGCGCACGGAGCTTTGCTATCGGGGGGATTTCTTCCTCACTGGAGACAGGGGGGTGACGGACCAGGACGGCTACTTCTGGTTTGTGGGAAGATCTGATGATGTCATTCTATCTGCAGGGTAAGGTATTTATGTTATATACAGTACCTGGTGGCTTTCCTTTAAACCACTTGGCAAACACGCCTCCTAAAAATATTGATCAACATTGGAGTAAATGGACGGATTTATAATCAAAGTGGGACAAAATCTGTGCTTTGTATAACAGTTGCATGAAAATGAAACTGCATATATATATATATATATATATATTTTTTTTTGTATAACTTTCAAGGACTTTAACTTTTGACTTTAAACTTTGTGAATAGGACCAGTGTTACAAAACTAATAACAAGCATTTAAACAATTCAGGCACTTGAATGCACACCCCAGTGCATTCTGGGAAGTGTAGTCCTGCTGAGACAGGTAACAGCCTGATCAGTCTCTGTGAACATGGAGCTGTAAGGTAACTGTAAGCTGGGAACCCCTCCCCAGGTACCGCATCGGCCCCTTTGAGGTGGAAAGCGCGCTGATAGAACACCCAGCAGTGGCAGAGTCGGCTGTCGTTAGCAGTCCTGACGCAGTCCGGGGAGAGGTACCACTTCTCCTGTCTTAAACTTTCCAGTTTGTTTTCCTGGAGGTTCTGAGTGACGTCAGGGGCGCTCTCTTGCATTTCCTCGGCAGGTTGTGAAGGCCTTTGTTGTTCTGACTCCTCACTATCAACACCAAGACCCACAGAGCCTTGCTGTAGCGCTACAGAACCACGTGAAGCAAGTCACAGCTCCCTACAAATACCCACGGAAGGTGACTCCTTACAAGCATTTCAATGAGCCAGCAGTCACTACCTGTATAATTGTACAATGTTATGCTTCCTCTTTGTCTGTACTGCTAACCCCAAACGTGTTTTTTTTTTTTTCTTCTCTCTTTTACCAGATCGAATTTGTGGAAAGCTTGCCCAAGACAATCAGTGGCAAAATCAGAAGAGTTGAACTGAGGAACAAAGAATGGGGAAGAACATAGAAGTGCCCTAGATCTAAGAGAGTCCTGTCTGACAATTTATACTTCACAAGACTGTGTATGTTCACAGTACAAAAAGCCTGTAGTATATATGCTGGCTGTGTTTATATCTGTAACTCTAAAGGAAGCCTTCCTCCCCTCTGTAAGTCTAAAATGCTCAGACTCAGAACGCCATGGGCCTTGTCTTTCCTCTGCTCTGTTTTCTTGTGATTTGACACAGTGATCACAGTGGAAACAGCTGATTTTGTACCAAAATATTATTTTTAACTGAGCTCTGAAATACATTTACAATCAAACCAAATCATACTTGTGTGTGTTTAATGAAGTTCTAATGCCTTCCATTGGTCGACAAAAAAAAAAATGCAATAGATTTATTTACAAAAATTTTATTACAAAAATAATATGTACAGAGAACAGAGTGTAACCCTACATCTTTCTTGCATGTTAATAAGTTAAATTAAAACAACATTACATATTCTTCTGATTAAACATTTTAAAAAGATTTAAAATGTGTTTGTTACAATTCAAATAAAATAGCCTTCATGCATTAGCCCAATTAGCAACATCTGTACCACCACTGAGGGTGGCAGTAGAGCGAACTGAGCATGCACACGACAGATGCTCAGAGAGAGACTGTCCCTGGTTACACACTCCTATAGACTGTTTGAAGAACACGATTGCTGCATTAACTTCTCAAAGAGGGTCTGAGAGCCAGGTTACTGCTCTGGAAGGATGCGAGACTCCCAGAAGGACTGAAACTGGCTCTAGACTTCTCTTTAAGCAGCACAGACTCCCATTTGAAATACCCACAGCCCCGCTTCCCGACAGGACAGCAGTAGAAGCCCTTGCCATGATTGGGACCCCCATTGGAGACGCTGAGCTTCTTGGCTCTACGGCCGCACTGGCACAGCGGGGGGGTAACCTTTCCCACGTGGGACGGCGGTAAGGACGTCCAGTTAACCGTGGCAGAGAGGACCAAGCCGCCAGAGGACAATCCGGAGCGGCTGCAGAGCGAAGCCTCTTTGTCTGCACGAATGGTGAAGGAGGGGTTGCTCTTTGGGAAATAGAGGCTCGATCGTGTGGATTTCTCACCCCCGAGAGGCCTGGGTCTGGCTGTTGAGAATGAACTCGAGCTGGGGGGGTTTATTCTGGCCCGGTTTGCCCCAGCGGTGCTTTTTGCTGCTGCTGCTGCTGCAGGAGCCTTAAAAGCAATGCTGCCCGAAGAGCGCGCCCCAGTGCCCCCTCCCATTGAAAAGCGCGCCCCTGCATCCTCTCCCGAATACACCGCAATGTTGCAGCTTTTACACTCAGAGGGATTGAGCAGATGGGATTTTAAACACACAGCAGGCCCATCGTTCTTGAACTCCTCTGTACAATTTGACACATCCGCGGTTAGACCCGCCGTGCCTGCAGGCATCGCCATTCCCCAGCCCGCCTCCTCCTGCTCCAGAGTCACTGCATCATAGGAACTCTGCTCCTCCATTTCAGGCAGTATTGCGCCGTCCTCCCAGTCAGCCAGCAGTGTCCCAGAGTCACAAGCAGTGCTCAAGTCCAAACTCGATATACTCGTAACAGAATCCACTGTGGTGGCAACCAGGACCAGGCTTCGTGTGGAGAGGGAGGGGCTTTCGGCAGTGACCGGTGATCCCCGCGCCTGGGCCTGTGGAGTAGTCACTGGTTGTGCGAGTCTCCCCCAGGCTCCAGGAGCAGACAGTCCATTAAGCAGGGTCTTTGGAGACACCAGGCTTCGGTACTGACAGCCGGTTGCGCTGGCTTGCTGCCTGGGAGCCTGCAGTGTGGTTTGCAGGGCATCTGTCCCCAGCTTCTTTATTTTACTGGCACTGGGCACTGTGTCTCCGTTTCCTGCTTGCTCCTGCTTGCTGCTCCTGGCCATGCCGTTTCTTCTGTATGCCTTACAACTGTCGGTGCTTTTAGACACGCTGGCAACGTCAGCATTCAACGCAAGAGGCCTGACAGGCGGGGTCGTCTTCGGGGGTGCCTGTTGTAACAATGCCATTTACAAGTTTAGAGTCGCATGTCTCTGGTTTTATTTTCAGGTTATGAGATCACAGGGTATGTTAGTAGGAGGGCGGGAGGTTCACAAAGCATTTTAGAATGCAGTTCTCTCTGTCGGCTACTGTTTAGTTCAGGTGCAGTGACTCGCAGGGGGCTGGATCTGGACACACGAAAGACCACTCACCCGGTCCAGAGATTTGGTGACTTTCATCACACAGCCATCGGTTATCATTCTCCAAGCCAGACTGGCAGTGTTCCTGGCATCATCCAGACCTTTGGGGTAAAGTGACAGCTAGTTGATATACTGTGGATAGCAAGACTATCGAAGGAGCAAAACCATTTCAATAACGTACTGTAGAACTGCGAGAGAGACTATGGTTTATTTCACTCATCTGAATATCACTCAGAAAACATACCTTTAAAAACACAAGAATAAACAAGCATATCCAATACAAGGCAATGTGTTCAAATACAGAAGAAAGTATTTTGATGCAACAGATACGATATATTTATTTCATTCACCTGAATGCTCCCGTCCACAAAACTCAATGCCCAGGTCCTGCAGAGCTCCACTCAATCCTTTCGGCATTCGATTATAAAACAGCTAGAGTGGGATCAAAAATACAAACAGCATAATGCATAATGAAGCAGGGCACTAATGAAACAGAGCACTAACAGCATTCTACATAGGCGTCCGAATGGGCTTCAGTGCAAAGAGCACACAGACTATAAAGCGTACACCAGACTGCACAATAAGAACCTGCCAGCCCTTACCTTGTATGTCGCTCTGAGATCGATCCAGCGGTTTAAAACCGGAGGCTTGCGGAGCTGCTTTCGCTTGCATTCGTACTGCAGGCAGACTCCCAAATCCCAGTCTGCAGAAACAAAGCAGAACATCAGCCAGGGACGGGAAGAAGACTCCTACTGCATAGCAGTGTCACCCATTCCAGGCTTTACTACCAGCCCCATTGTGTATAGGTAACAAGCTCAGCTGTGTCTAAAATCATAGCAAAACCAGGAATGTATTTAATTGCTATGCAATGGGAGCTTCGTTTCCATGCTGCTCTGCTCTTGTAATTTCGATAGCAGCCCCCTACTGAAAGTGTTAAAGGGCATTCCAGAACCACCAATGTTATTCTAATAAATGTCAGAACACATAGCTGCGAATCAAAATAAACACAGAGCACCAGGTGTAGGACAGAGAGTGTGTTCCGACTTGTGCACAGTACCTGACCAGGTGACGAAAGCGCATGGCTTAGCACTGGGAGCACAGAGTCCAGACAGGTCTGTAACAAATACCACGTTCTTCTCCTGCTGCAGCTTCTGAAGCCAACGGGAAAACTGAGACAGGCAGATCCTGAGAGGGACTCCGGCTTCAACCTGACTCTGAGAAAGAGGGGGGTCAGGGTGTGATGAAATACAGCCTGGTCCAGTTATTAATACACACAGAGACTGACAAACACTGTGGCCTGAGTGGACAGCACACCTTGAATACAGGAAACATAAAAAAGCCTGTGGACTGAAGTGAAGCTTAATTCAGCGCAGAACTGGGACAGGCTCAGTATTTCAGAGTGGTGATGCTGTGCTTACCTGTTTGATTCCAGTGAGCTCTGTGCAGAACTCGGACAGGGTCGGATGCTCTTGTGGCTGTACATAGGTTTGAAATTCAGAGTCAATCTGCCCATTGGTTGTGTTCAACAAAACTGCAGGGAATTCAACTAATAAAAATACAACAAGACAAAAGAGTCAGTTACTTGACAGTCAATGCATCGGTCTGGAAAGTAGACCACTGTAGCAGTATTGGGTGAAGCTGTTAATGATGTATAATTAAATTTTTTTTTTTTTTGCCATGCAGGCACACTTACTGATTTCCTGTCCGTAGTGATTTTTTTCTCTCCAGCAAGTGGATTCAAAGTCTATGACAATGAGGTATGAAAAGAACTGCTCTGTGAAGGGGAGAGAGAGAGAGAGAGAGAGAGAGAGAGAGAGAGAGAGAGAGAGAGAGAGAGAGAGAGAGAGAGAGAGAGAGAGAGAGATTGAAGGGTTACATTGACGGTGACTGAAAGGGCTGCTGATGTGCAGCAAACCCTAAACCCTGCCCCGCGAGGGTAACCTACCTGCCCCGCTCCTCTTCAGAGTGCAGGGACTGGAGGCTCCACTGCGTCTCCTTATCAATCCCAGTGTCCTGGAAAATACACAAACACTTCACCACACAGTCAAACACCACCCTACAGACGAGTCCTGTAATCATCTGACAATACTCGTGGCGTGGAAGAGCCGCAGATGAATATATCTGCAATGCGCAGGGCTGCACCGGATTAGCACAGAGCGGATTCAGAGTTACTGTCCACAGCCACGCAACCGTTTTGCCACAATCTCACAGAGAGTAGAAATGAAAGCAGAAAAGCACAGACATGAACACGCTTCTTACTTCGCCAGTTTTTTTGTTGCCATTCTCCTGCTTCCTCGCTTGAACTCAACCCCCTAAATAATAAACGAAAGGCGGGACAGAGATGGAGTATGAACATAGGGCTTGATCAGATTTGCACCAGAAAAAAAAAGTCGGATTTTGCATGAAGACGACAAATGGATATATGGAATTCACATTGTTTTTAAATGTGTTATTTTATTGTATCTTAATAAACCATTGCAACGTATAGTATTTATTTATTTCTATGTTTTAGCTAGCTCTACGCGGCTACACACACGCACACATTTGCAGCGCGATCTCGTTTAGTCTCGGCGACTACAGATACAAACCGTCCTGTGCATTAATATAATTAACCCTATCGTCGGGCTGGAGCTGCACATGATTATAAACGCTGCTTTCTTACCTCCAAAGTAAACTGTTAAATATATGACGCTGACGGTTAGCTTTGATAAGCGGTTTGTTTACTCGCTTCCTCAGCCCTCCTTGCATTTGAATCGCCCTCCTAAATCACCGGTGCTGCCCCCTGTGGCGGGAAGTAGAACTGCTCTGTAATCGCTTCATATAATACGCTTTTACTCTGCAGTCACTCTGTGATTGGATAAAACAGTAATTACCTGCTCCCGATTGGCCTATGTAATTAGCGAATCAACTGAAATAGTGCAATGCTAATTTGCATAGCGCCTGTGGGCGCCTCAGTTTAAAGATACATTTTATGTTTAACATTTCTTAATCCACAACAGCCTTTTAAAACATATTATAGTTAAATACT
>NC_054551.1:310279-410279 GCF_017654505.1 Polyodon spathula
GCTGACGTGTCATCAATCCAGGACACCTGAATGTTCCCTGCAATTCAGAACACAAACGGCATGACAGAGATGGGTCGCTCTACAAAACGTAGAGACTCAAAAGCAAAGCAATTCGCTTCAAAGCGCTTCTAGTTTCATTCTCCAGAAAAGCAGCTCCCTCACTCCCTCCACAGAGCATGGCTGGTCCTTATTCAAGCCATTGACTGCGTGAAGGCAGCAGGAGAGGGTCCTGTGTAAAGAGGAGTCCCTTACCGAAGGCACTGAAGAGCTGGTAGAGATCGCTCGTCTTCCACGCTTTAGGAAACGTGACGTAAAGGACGTTGTCTCGCTTTGGCTGCACTGCGGGGAAAAAACAGTTTTGTTAAAAGAATAATAATAAACTGTATACCAAACACATTTGAAAATATGCTTCTCACGTCAATAACGTAGGGGGAGAGAGGCGGGATGCTGTAGTTTCATCAGGGTTTACAGGACAAAGCACTTTGGGATTTTCAGAAAACGGTAAGCATGACCATCATGCTATTTCAGCCGATTCCCATGCAGGAAAACTCTTATAAAAAAAAGGTTCCCACAGTAAAAGCATATGGAAGTGTAATAAAGCACAGTGATAGCATAATAAAGCACAGGTAAGCAATGTGAAGAATAGCAAGGTAGAGTAACCCATCTTCATAAGCATGGCAAACCACGAGATGCAGGGTCGTGGCAGTGCAGGGCTAGCAGGAGGGAGATACTCACAGTCAGGTCCACTCAGGTTGAGGTAGGGGATGTCAACAATTCTCATGAGGAAGAGTCTGAAAGAGAAGAGATCCAGAATCACAGAGCAGCAGCCCAAAGCACCGACAGCACTCACACAGTATACTGGGCAATGAACACAAGACTGTCTGGAATACTTCTCATGCTTTTAAACATAATTTCTAACCAAAACAAAAGGCTAGAACCTGGATTGATCAACTTAGCTGTAGTTTTAGTTCATGACATCAATGAATAAAACATTTCATTGAGGAAGAACCCTGCTCAAAATGTTTACTATTCTTATCCAACACCATCTGCATGTCTGCAATATCTGATCAATATGTAAAAATACAAGAACGGGAAAGAGTGTGGTAATCAATATCAGAGAACAGCTTTACACCGAGCGATGAAGAGCACTAGAATCCATTACATCTCAAACCCAGACACTGCGTGATCTTTCCACCCTTTGTGTGATTAACACTGATGCTGCAGCTGCTTCCACTTTCACAAGCCAAGCACCAAATGATGTCTCTCACAAACCCAAACAGAGATGGATTGCTATCCTCACTGAAACAGAGGCGCTCATTTTCTCCAGCTCATAGCAAGAGATGAAGACAAACGCATTCCCTTCCCCAGCACTCTGCACAGACATCGCTGGTAATTTACAAGGCTGCTCCTCAATTATCTGCCACAAGCAAGCGCTTCCCATCAAAGCCATGCGAGCCTCTGATCACAAGGGAAGAAAGCAACAGCCCTTTCATTAGGATCTCCAGGATGCAACAAATTGTCACTGGCATCCGTCCATCTCCTCTGATAAAAACCACAAGCTGGCTCCCGGCGAAGCTTTCAATCTTTCTGGATTTCTTTAAGTATGTTTATTGTACTGCGATGGAAAAACAACCTGAAGATTGTCTGAACGGAGCAGTGAAATAAAAGAAAGCATTTTAAACAGAAGAACACTCACTTGTTGAAAAAGGGCTCAATGAGCTTCGATCTGGCAGAAACGTGTGGTTTAGGAGGGCTGAGGAACGAACCTAGAACATCAAACAGTGACGTGAACAAATTTAGCAGATTCACACAAACAAGTCAGTTTAAAGTTTATATATATAATACATAAATGCAGTAATTAAGGGCAATAACCATGATACTGTTCACTCAGACTCCCTTTCTCTCTCACCTGTCCCCTGGTTTGTGTTTAAACAACTTTAATTGGCATTTGAGTTCTACGCCAAGCACTGGAAACCATGTGGGGTCAGGTGGGCATCTATTTATCAGGGACTACAGCTGTAACACTGATGCCGTGAACAGGACACAAAATGCACTGTATACTCCATTATAGAGTCCCAACTTCATCTGCAACACAGGGAGGAAACGAGGAGAGGAAACTGAGGCAGGAAGGGACTTGGGGGCAACGTTATGCTAAGAGAGGGAAGAAAGCAATACCCCTGCCAGATTTCTAACTGCATTTCTTCCCAGGTAAAACACACAGAGCTCTCAAACAGCAATGCACGGAGGTCGGTACCCAAGAAGTTGGCCATGGAGATGAAGCAGAGCCCGGTGATGTAGGCATCGTAACCGGCTTCGTGCAGCTGCTCCGAGGCAGTGTTGTAGCTCTGGAACCCCTCGGCGCTGTCTGTGAAGAGGAACCGGGAACACAGTTCAGAGTCAACTCAAAAGCCTGGGAGTGCAGCACAAGAAAAGGACCCACAAGCACACCTGGCAGGGAATTCCAATGGAACTATAGCTGAACCTGGCACGCTGGCAGAATGGGAGCTCCAAATATACCAATTCAATTACACGTGATCATCGTTCTTTGATTTTCAATAAAAGTTCTACAGTGTGTTTCTGCACTTGTACCTGTGTTTGTTGCTTTGTTATTCAGAATACATACAGCAAGCATGCTAAATGTGTAGCTACTTCATGTTACTTTTTATATAATTGCAACTACTGGAGCATAACTATTGAACAATTGGCATTAAAACTGCAATTTCAGCAAACGAGTCGGCTATAAATGTAGTTATAATAGACTAAGCAAAATGCTTCAACAAAAGTCGTTGGGAAGCACCCGATTGCTCTTGGACAGGGCTGGCACTACAGCAGCCTGCATCCCTGGTACCCTGAGTTAGAGTGGAGAGACCACAGTGCGATAGGAGGGGTCTGCCAAGACCAAGCAGCAGCCCTCGTCATTAAGAGACAGCATTGCATAGGATCTGAAGCACTAACTGCAATGGATTCATGTGGGACCTACTAAAAGAAAATACTGCAAACTGCTAATGCAAATCGGGTCACAGCCCAAATAAAACAGTAGCCCGTCAGCACCACTGTCACACAGGGTCATGGTCCTGGAGGGCTATTCCGCTCCACGCTGAACGGGTCAGATTACGACGTGCTTCAGGGTCTGGGCTGAGGTTTAACTGATTCCATTTGGAACAAAAGACCAGGGCTGGAAGAGCCAACTCTGGCCAGCCCTGAACGTGACACTGTGAACGTTTGTCGTGTGTGCGTCTGCATTCCAGAAATGTACCACTCTGTATAGCGCTAGAATGCAGACCCCTTGACCAGGTCTACGGTTCATTGAGAGCGGCTGTTCTGTAACCCTGTGCCAATGCTTCTTACCAACTTCCGGGGACTTGAAAGGCGCTTCTTTTAACCTCTTTTCCAGGTCTGCGAGAGACGTGTTGAGAATGAGCTCCTGGAAGCACAAGACAGGAAAAAGAAGAAGAGCACATCATGCAAGAGGCAAGAACGCAGCAATGCTTCACACTCTGTGGTGCTATCTAGAGAACACACCTTCCCTACAAGCGCATTCAAAAGTGCTGCAGTCCCACGCCAGCCATTCATCTGCCCATTCACAGACATGAAATACAGTAAAAAAGGGAAGGGGTCACTCATTTACTGTCACCTAGTGGCATTGCATTTCCCCACAGAGACCCTTGGACAGTATTTTGATGTGCAATTACATTCATTCCACAGTCCCAGAGGTTACCTTGAATGGATGCGTGCTTGCCATGAGTTTGGTGTCTAAAAGCCTTAAAGGAAAACAAAACACAATTTACAATAGGAAACGTCAAGCCCACAATGCATTTCTCTTTAATAAGTATGACACTAACAGATGAACCTTTCTAGCACAATCCGATCACACACAAGGGAACACACTTGGAGTAGCTGCATTGTGAAGCCCCAGTTCAGGACACCGCAAGCTGCACAATCCACACTGAACCCTGTGAAGCATGCCAGCTCAGGACCATCACAGAGAAATACTCTGCAGCCATTCAACAAACACTCAATCAAGAAACAGCTCAGACATGTGGTACTAACCTGGGAAACACACACAACGTCACTTCTTTAAAACCACTCAGCTCCTAGGATTCAGAACGAAGGGTTACTGAATTAGCAAGAACAGAATACAAAACGCACACTGCTGCAGCAAAATTCAGAGATACAGGAGCAGAACTGTCCCACACATGTGTGGTACATGCACTAAACAGCAGATGATGCAGAGCTGAGACACTCTGCTTTCAATCCAGTCTGCAGCCTGTTTTCCCACCTCTAGATTTATTCTAGAACTCAAACCCCCACCCTCTCCAACCCCCAGTGTCTTAACAGGGTTAGATGCAAATGTACAGTTTCAATATTCACAGTTACACCACTAAGCAGCGCGGTGCAGAGGTTAGTAAAAGGCGAGTCAGTGCTGCAGCTGTCCGAGGATTGCCAGCAGCACTTGAACGAACCCTCACCTCGGGTAGCGGGCAGTAAAACTGATGGATGGTGTGCATGACATCTAGCAGCATGTTGTGACCCACGACCAGCTTGCCCTGCAGAAAATATAAAGACAGAAAATAAACCAGTCTTGCAGTATTGCAACAAGCATGCAGCATGAAAACCTGGGCTAGGGGAGGCTAGTGCACCTGCAGGCAGACTGGTCTTTCACTCTCTAAATTACAAGGACAGGAATGCTCTGGAGTTCATTTACCATCCCCAAGAGCTCCAATACTGGACAGGAGCTTCCCAAGAGAGCAGCAGGGTATCACTTTCACATCCCTGAAACAGTGCTGGCCCTGTTAGTATCAGATAGACAGAGAGGAGTACAACTTGCCGATTTGGAAATGGCATGAATGACTCTGGAGAAGCCCACAGCGTCAGCAAGTTCTCCCTGCAAAAAAAAAAAAAGATGAAATCACAGCTAATGAGAAGGGAAACCTGCACAAGCATCAAAGAGCTGGAAGGAATCCGAAAACAGATTAGGCATCTGCTGCAAGGACCTTCCTTTCTCTTTCATCCCATGACTGTCTACTTATCTCAAGTGCAGGGAATGCATTGTAGAGTTTGATCTCATTGCTCAAGACACAACGATACAGACTGCAGAACAGACCAGGGGGGTGCAATTTATTCAAAGTGATCCGGTGTAAAAAAATAAAATAAAAACACATGCCTGTTCTTAATAAAATAAAAACACATGCCTGTTCTTAATATAATAAAAACACATGCCTGTTCTTAATATGATAAAAACACATGCCTGTTCTTAAAAATAATAAAAACACATGCCTGTTCTTAAAAAAAAACACATGCCTGTTCTTAATATGATAAAAACACATGCCTGTTCTTAAAAAAATAAAAACACATGCCTGTTCTTAAAAAAATAAAATAAAAACACATGCCTGTTCTTAAAAAAATAAAATAAAAACACATGCCTGTTCTTAATATGATAAAAACACATGCCTGTTCTTAAAAAAAATAAAATAAAAACACATGCCTGTTCTTAATATGATAAAAACACATGCCTGTTCTTAAAAAAAATAAAATAAAAACACATGCCTGTTCTTAAAAAAATAAAATAAAAACACATGCCTGTTCTTAATATAATAAAAACACATGCCTGTTCTTAAAAAAAATAAAATAAAAACACATGCCTGTTCTTAAAAAAAAACACATAAAATAAAAACACATGCCTGTTCTTAATATGATAAAAACACATGCCTGTTCTTAAAAAAATAAAATAAAAACACATGCCTGTTCTTAATAAAAATAAAATAAAAACACATGCCTGTTCTTAAAAAAATAAATAAAAACACATGCCTGTTCTTAATATGATAAAAACACATGCCTGTTCTTAAAAAAATAAAAACACATGCCTGTTCTAAATAATAAACACATGCCTGTTCTTAATATGATAAAAACACATGCCTGTTCTTAATAAAATAAAATAAAAACACATGCCTGTTCTTAATATGATAAAAACACATGCCTGTTCTTAAAAAAATAAAATAAAAACACATGCCTGTTCTTAAAAAAATAAAATAAAAACACATGCCTGTTCTTAATATGATAAAAACACATGCCTGTTCTTAAAAAAAATAAAATAAAAACACATGCCTGTTCTTAATATAATAAAAACACATGCCTGTTCTTAATATAATAAAAACACATGCCTGTTCTTAAAAAAATAAAATAAAAACACATGCCTGTTCTTAAAAAAATAAAATAAAAACACATGCCTGTTCTTAATATAATAAAAACACATGCCTGTTCTTAAAAAAATAAAATAAAAACACATGCCTGTTCTTAATATAATAAAAACACATGCCTGTTCTTAAAAAAAATAAAATAAAAACACATGCCTGTTCTTAAAAAAATAAAATAAAAACACATGCCTGTTCTTTATGATAAAAACACATGCCTGTTCTTAAAAAAATAACACATGCCTGTTCTAAATATGATAAACACATGCCTGTTCTTAATATGATAAAAACACATGCCTGTTCTTAAAAATAAAATAAAAACACATGCCTGTTCTTAATAAAATAAAATAAAAACACATGCCTGTTCTTAATATGATAAAAACACATGCCTGTTCTTAATATGATAAAAACACATGCCTGTTCTTAAAAAAAATAAAATAAAAACACATGCCTGTTCTTAAAAAAAATAAAATAAAAACACATGCCTGTTCTTAATATAATAAAAACACATGCCTGTTCTTAAAAAAATAAAATAAAAACACATGCCTGTTCTTAATATAAAATAAAAACACATGCCTGTTCTTAAAAAAATAAAATAAAAACACATGCCTGTTCTTAAAAAAAATAAAATAAAAACACATGCCTGTTCTTAATATGATAAAAACACATGCCTGTTCTTAATAAAATAAAAACACATGCCTGTTCTTAAATATGATAAAAACACATGCCTGTTCTTAATATAATAAAAACACATGCCTGTTCTTAAAAAAATATAATAAAAACACATGCCTGTTCTTAATAAAATAAAATAAAAACACATGCCTGTTCTAAATATGATAAACACATGCCTGTTCTTAATATGATAAAAACACATGCCTGTTCTTAAAAAAATAAAATAAAAACACATGCCTGTTCTTAAAAATAATAAAAACACATGCCTGTTCTAAATATGATAAAAACACATGCCTGTTCTTAATATGATAAAAACACATGCCTGTTCTTAAAAAAAATAAAATAAAAACACATGCCTGTTCTTAATATAAAATAAAAACACATGCCTGTTCTTAATATGATAAAAACACATGCCTGTTCTTAATATAATAAAAACACATGCCTGTTCTTAATATGATAAAAACACATGCCTGTTCTTAAAAATAAAATAAAAACACATGCCTGTTCTTAATATAATAAAAACACATGCCTGTTCTTAATATGATAAAAACACATATGATAAAAACACATGCCTGTTCTTAATATAATAAAAACACATGCCTGTTCTTAATATAATAAAAACACATGCCTGTTCTTAATATAATAAAAACACATGCCTGTTCTTAATATAATAAAAACACATGCCTGTTCTTAATATAATAAAAACACATGCCTGTTCTTTCTCCTGCTTCTGCCGTTCTCTCCTTTTTCTTTCATCCTCATCCACTTTGCTGATTAAAATGCAGCGCTCTTTCTAAAAGAAATTAAAAAAAAACACACCATTCTGCACAGAGACCAGCCAGCAGCACCCCTTTCACAAAACTAAAAGCGTAGCTCCAGTTCAGTTTGTGACTTGAAGCCTGTCTAAGCTATCATGTTACTACAGAAGGCTTGCCTTGTGCCACACCATGCAATTGTTCTGTGTTAAAAACTTGCACCACTGAGCATGCTGGCTCTACATCAAGAATAAAAATGAAAGATCTTAAACATTAGGCAGAAACAATAATCTGTTTAACAGTAACAGAAAGTACTGACAACAGCAACAATTCCTACAACTATTTTAAACTGCTCTGCAGAATCCTCTCTCTGCTGTACACAACTGCAATGTTTCACTAGGACCCTGCAGCAATGCACACACAAGGCAAGCAGAGCGCTGCAAATGCAAAATTTACAGGATGTGCAGCACATCGGATTACACACAAACAGATTCACGCAGACACTGGGTCCTACCTTCTGTGTTTCCACGGTTTCTACATGAATGCCTTTGGAAAATCTGGAAAGCATTACAAAATGTTTTTTTTTAAAAAACAGGCGCTGCTTCACCGTTTCAGACATCAGTGTAACTGGGAGACGCTCCAGGAGAACGTTCTACCCATTACCATGCCAGCAGCAATGAGCGATTGTGTCAAACATGTTCACTACAGCCAAGAGCATCGATCACATGCTGCTGGTTACACTGTGGCCTTACACTGCACCAGTATGGTGCTGCTGCCTCTCCCAGTGGCAGCCTGTGTTTGTATTGAAAGTGGAATTCCAGGGAGCCCCAGAATCTGAAACCCCAGTGTAGCAACACAGAATGGAGTTTAATCACTTACTTCCAGTTCAAGGTCTGATAAATGAGCTTCCTCTGAAATCTTAAAAAAAAAAAAAAGACACAAGTCTTCCATTACCACCCATTCTGCGCTGGAATTGGATTAAATATGCGTGGATATTTATATAAAGTGGACTTTTTACTCCAACATCCCATAATAACTCGACACTAACAAAGAGAACGTATATTACAGGTTACCAATGTAACAAGATTTACATGAAAACAAACAGGAAAGTACATGTAATTAACACAGGTAACAAAACATAGGGCAGAATGACCAGAAAAGCAATGCTATTAATAATAATAATAATAATATTTCACAAAGCTGTCAGAATATCCCCGAGTGAAGCACACTTACCCAGTACAGGGCTCCAACTGCACACTGGACTGTTCGGAGCCGTTTGACAAGCTTTCAACTTTCTCTCTGAAATAATGGAACTGTCATTATTATCATGGTGGGGTTTCTTTCTCTCTTCAGTTAAACATGTCTCTCAATACAGTCTCTCAAACCACCATGTGGCAAGTCTCTCCCATGCAAGTTCCCATGAATCCATCTGACTGCCAGCAACGCACACAGGGACCAGACAGGATTGCAGTGTGCTGACGATGCAGCAACACTGAACTATAGATGCTGAACACACAGCTTTGCAGCAGCCAGCGCAGACTTTGACTCACATGACTCTCTCTATGAAGGCTCTGTGCTCCTCTGGAATGACAACCGGCCCCTTGCAGGAGTTGGGAGACACGAAGGACGGGGTCCCTGCTCCGTTGGACTGAGAGCGCCGCTCCTCGTATTGCTCCCTGAGCTGCCCCTCCTCCTCCTGGTTCAGATAGGGGATACCTGGGGGGTGCGACAGCAGGGAATCTCTTTACATTGAAGGACCTCGAGCGACAGCTGCACAGACACTGCTACTTACTGGACTGTACTTACCACTACGAAACACTTTGTTGAAATCAAATCCCTGATTGGCCAGAAAGTCTATGCTTGAACTCTGCAATAGAAGCACACAGAGAGAATCAGAGAGGTAGTTTGGTAAGAAACGTACATTTCAGGAGAGTAGACTTCACTGCTGAAAATTATCAAGGAATTGTCACATAGGCCTCTCCAGACCAACTGAAAACAACCAGCAGCCCGACTGGACCAAGCCAGCAGCCCGACTGGACCAAACCAGCGCCGTTTCCAGAATTTATTCAAGAGAGAGCCGCTGTTTATGAGCCACTCACCTGACAGACAAACTTGATATCCGGGGAGCTTCTGTTCAACGGCTTCGGAAAAACATAAAAGTTAAAAGACTTAATGATGTACCTGCAAAAAAGAGAGAAGAGAAAGTGAACACATTTAACCCATACAAACTGCTGTGAAGAGTAAGACAACTAAAACAGCAACTCACTTTGCTTCTGCGTGGCTGTATTTAAAAGCACAGAGGCCAAACTGAAACAACAGGAAGTCCATGGAATGCTACAAGAAAGAGAACAACAATGTTTCACAAAGATCACAGTGAGAGAAGGGAGGACAGGGCAGATAAACTGCTGCAAAGTGTAACCACGTGGCTGTTTGACCCCACTGTGCACTCTCCCCTTCATTCTCAATCAATGCACTGTTGCACCAGAACAGGTCAGGTCTTTCCTGAAGACAATTGACAAACAGAAACCAAACCATCACTACCGGAGAATGGGTTTCCAAGCGAACAGACTTCAAACTGTGCCTACACACTAGCTGCAGGGACTCCTATTGCACAGCACTGTCACCCATTCCTGGTTTTTATACCAGCCCCAGTGTATCAGGGTGGCACGTCCAGGTGTTTCTTATTAAACTCCTAGGCAACGAGAGTCTTATTCCCAGACCTGCAGTAGAATGGCACCAGTCTCTTACCTTTTTCAGTTTCTGATAGCGCTCTTCCGGCGTGTCCAGACCATTCGTCAATGCGCTCACGGAGGGACCGTCACTGATTCCTTAACAAATGAAAACACGCCGCTATGAAACCAGCCCGAGTTAGGAAATCCATGCTCCTATCGAGAATCCTGCGCCGTATTTACACGCTCGACACACACACGGCATATACTAGCATTCAAAACACCGCGCACAGCACCGAGCTCTTCAGTTCACAATGAAATGCACAACACAAAAACAGCGAGACAAGACCGTGGCAGAATCACATCTACTTTGTTGTTGCTGCACAGAAAGGTTACCTGAAAATTCTCCATCGATGGCTAGGAACTCAGCTTCGTGTATCGCGCTGTATATCGTATCCAGGCACTCTTTAAAATCTGCAAACGACAAAACAGACTGCGGTAATGAACTCAGCTCTGCCAAACCGTAAACAAAGACTGCATTGTAAACACCCGCACGAAACAGAGTCAAGACTTTGCAAACCGAGCAACACCTCTCTGTCACCCGAGGTCTGCATATTAGATGATTTATCACAGCCCCATGCATGGCTCGGATATTTCAAGGCCCCCGGTCTCATACTCACTTTTCCTGGTCACTTCCATCCCTGCAGAAACAGTCGGCTCCACTCGCGCGGCGTTTCCACTCCGCTCTTTAATCCTTTTTGCAAACACTTCCGGAGCTCGCGTTAGAAACACGTGGGTTTGGGGGGGGGGGGTACACTAAAGTGCAGTGACCCGATGACGCACAAGAGGCGTTAAAGAGAAGCGGAAAATCTCAATTATTTCAACTAAAATCGCACAAGCTATAAACGCTATTCAACATAATTGTTACATGGCTATTTCAACATAATTGTTACATGGCCTCAATGTATTTTATTTTATCTCAAACTGCTCATTTAAGGTAAACTTATCCATGGTCAAATGTGTATATAATAATAATAACAATAATAATAATAATAATAATAATAATAATGATTTTAAAAGTAAATCTGCTGTACTATCCTTTTTTGCAGTATCCTTTATTCTTCACAAGAGGGTAGCAGTGATCTTTATCTGCAGTACCGGCAATATCCACAAGAGGGGAGCAGTGAGCTTTAGCTACAGTACCGGCAATATCCACAAGAGGGTAGCAGTGAGCTTTATCTGCAGTACCGCCAATATCCACAAGAGGGTATCAGTGAGCTTTATCTGCAGTACCGCCAATATCCACAAGAGGGTATCAGTGAGCTTTATCTGCAGTACCGGCAATATCCACAAGAGGGGAGCAGTGAGCTTTAGCTACAGTACCGGCAATATCCACAAGAGGGTAGCAGTGAGCTTTATCTGCAGTACCGCCAATATCCACAAGAGGGTATCAGTGAGCTTTATCTGCAGTACCGGCAATATCCACAAGAGGGGAGCAGTGAGCTTATCTACAGTACCGCCAATATCCACAAGAGGGTAGCAGTGAGCTTTATCTGCAGTACCGGCAATATCCACAAGAGGGTAGCAGTGAGCTTTATCTGCAGTACCGGCAATATCCACAAGAGGGTATCAGTGAGCTTAATCTGCAGTACCGGCAATATCCACAAGAGGGTATCAGTGAGCTTTATCTGCAGTACCGGCAATATCCACAAGAGGGTATCAGTGAGCTTTATCTGCAGTACCGGCAATATCCACAAGAGGGTAGCAGTGAGCTTTATCTGCAGTACCGGCAATATCCACAAGAGGGTATCAGTGAGCTTTATCTGCAGTACCGGCAATATCCACAAGAGGGTATCAGTGAGCTTTATCTGCAGTACCGGCAATATCCACAAGAGGGTATCAGTGAGCTTTATCTGCAGTACCGGCAATATCCACAAGAGGGTATCAGTGAGCTTTATCTGCAGTACCGGCAATATCCACAAGAGGGTATCAGTGAGCTTTATCTGCAGTACCGGCAATATCCACAAGAGGGGAGCAGTGAGCTTTATCCTTTATGTTAACAGTGTCTTTAATTATTTTAAGTTAGTTTTCTTTTATCAAGTTTTTCTTTTTTACAATTCCGAATTAATTTAATATTATTTCACTTTCCTTCATAACGTAGGAATTGTACAGTCATTTAAAATGTACCGGGTGTATATATATATTAATATATTATATCTATATATATATCATAATATATATATATAATATAATTATATCATTGCAGATTGTAAAACCTCTGATAAAAATATAGCATAGATTCAACACCGAACAAAAATATCGTTTGATATGAACATCTAGACTCCTTCAGGCTGCGGCACATTCGCAGATTTCTGGAGTTAAAAGATTGATATCCGCATAACCAATCGTATTGAGCAGAGCCGAGAGCTGCAATCGCTCTTGGCCAATAGAATGCTAGCAGGGGCGGTGCGCTTGAGCAGGTAGCTTGAAGTGACGTCTTGTGAATGGATGGCTTTGTGAAGCGCGGTGTTTATCTACGATATAATAAGCCGTAGGTGTGTTTGATATTGATTTCCTCGCCATCATATGAATAATGAAACGGCTGGGATGAAAGCCGGTGCTGTTGGGTGAGAAAGGCAGGTCTATTATTTTCATTTCAACATGCTCACTCCAGATTGAGGAGCGAGGCCCGCGTTGCAGGTTCTGCATAATGTTCAGAAATCTTTTAAAATTACTGGTTTCACCTTTTACTTGGTACGTAATTAAATGCAGTGGTTACTTCTGTTTCCATTAGGAACAGCAGCCTGGTGTACCTGTGTACTCATGACAGTCTCTATCAGCTTGTACCGGAGTCTCAGTGAAGCGAATACAATGTGTTTAATACGAGTTAACTGTGTTTAAAGAGCGTGTAACGCGAGGATAGACGTCGTGTTATTGCCGGTAAACTAGTGGAAATAAGTACGACAAGGAGGACCTGCAGTGTGTCAAAGTTACAAGTGAAAGTGAAATACAGACCGCATTCGCACTGCGACTGTGTTAATGATATTATCACGTTACACGGAAGGTTTTTAGTTGAAATTATTTATTGTTTTGAACGCATTCATTCAGCTTTGGTGATGAACGCTTCTTTGCTTGTGCATTGAGTTTAGTTTTCTCGTGTGATGACGCTGAGGCCGGCTGTGCGTGTCGTCACACACTGCCTTTGAACTTGAACACAGACCCCTCTGCGCAAGACCTGCGGTACAGTCACAGGATCAGCTGGGAGTAAGGCTAGACCTGCGGTACAGTCACAGGATCAGCTGGGAAAAGGCTAGACCTGCGGTACGGTCACAGGATCAGCTGGGAGTAAGGCTAGACCTGCGGTACAGTCACAGGATCAGCTGGGAGTAAGGCTAGACCTGCGGTACGGTCACAGGATCAGCTGGGAGTAAGGCTAGACCTGCGGTACGGTCACAGGATCAGCTGGGAGTAAGGCTAGACCTGCGGTACAGTCACAGGATCAGCTGGGAGTAAGGCTAGACCTGCGGTACGGTCACAGGATCAGCTGGGAGTAAGGCAAGACCTGCGGTACGGTCACAGGATCAGCTGGGAGTAAGGCTAGACCTGCGGTACGGTCACAGGATCAGCTGGGAGTAAGGCTAGACCTGCGGTACGGTCACAGGATCAGCTGGGAGTAAGGCTGACCTGCGGTACGGTCACAGGATCAGCTGGGAGTAAGGCTAGACCTGCGGTACGGTCACAGGATCAGCTGGGAGTAAGGCTAGACCTGCGGTACGGTCACAGGATCAGCTGGGAGTAAGGCTAGACCTGCGGTACGGTCACAGGATCAGCTGGGAGTAAGGCTAGACCTGCGGTACGGTCACAGGATCAGCTGGGAGTAAGGCTAGACCTGCGGTACGGTCACAGGATCAGCTGGGAGTAAGGCTAGACCTGCGGTACGGTCACAGGATCAGCTGGGAGTAAGGCTAGACCTGCGGTACGGTCACAGGATCAGCTGGGAGTAAGGCTAGACCTGCGGTACGGTCACAGGATCAGCTGGGAGTAAGGCTAGACCTGCGGTACGGTCACAGGATCAGCTGGGAGTAAGGCTAGACCTGCGGTACGGTCACAGGATCAGCTGGGAGTAAGGCTAGACCTGCGGTACGGTCACAGGATCAGCTGGGAGTAAGGCTAGACCTGCGGTACGGTCACAGGATCAGCTGGGAGTAAGGCTAGACCTGCGGTACGGTCACAGGATCAGCTGGGAGTAAGGCTAGACCTGCGGTACGGTCACAGGATCAGCTGGGAGTAAGGCAAGACCTGCGGTACGGTCACAGGATCAGCTGGGAGTAAGGCTAGACCTGCGGTACGGTCACAGGATCAGCTGGGAGTAAGGCTAGACCTGCGGTACGGTCACAGGATCAGCTGGGAGTAAGGCTAGACCTGCGGTACGGTCACAGGATCAGCTGGGAGTAAGGCTAGACCTGCGGTACGGTCACAGGATCAGCTGGGAGTAAGGCTAGACCTGCGGTACGGTCACAGGATCAGCTGGGAGTAAGGCTAGACCTGCGGTACGGTCACAGGATCAGCTGGGAGTAAGGCTAGACCTGCGGTACGGTCACAGGATCAGCTGGGAGTAAGGCTAGACCTGCGGTACGGTCACAGGATCAGCTGGGAGTAAGGCAAGACCTGCGGTACGGTCACAGGATCAGCTGGGAGTAAGGCTAGACCTGCGGTACGGTCACAGGATCAGCTGGGAGTAAGGCTAGACCTGCGGTACGGTCACAGGATCAGCTGGGAGTAAGGCTAGACCTGCGGTACGGTCACAGGATCAGCTGGGAGTAAGGCTAGACCTGCGGTACGGTCACAGGATCAGCTGGGAGTAAGGCTAGACCTGCGGTACGGTCACAGGATCAGCTGGGAGTAAGGCTAGACCTGCGGTACGGTCACAGGATCAGCTGGGAGTAAGGCTAGACCTGCGGTACGGTCACAGGATCAGCTGGGAGTAAGGCTAGACCTGCGGTACGGTCACAGGATCAGCTGGGAGTAAGGCTAGACCTGCGGTACGGTCACAGGATCAGCTGGGAGTAAGGCTAGACCTGCGGTACGGTCACAGGATCAGCTGGGAGTAAGGCTAGACCTGCGGTACGGTCACAGGATCAGCTGGGAGTAAGGCTAGACCTGCGGTACGGTCACAGGATCAGCTGGGAGTAAGGCTAGACCTGCGGTACGGTCACAGGATCAGCTGGGAGTAAGGCTAGACTTTGTTTCCTGCTTTCCACTTTGTTTAAACAATGGATACGTTTGTATTTATTTATAGATTTATTTTTTAATTGCCTCAGATTGTTATATAGCATGTACTGTAACCCAGTGGTTAAATGTTGTGATTGTTTAATTAAACTTTCTCTTTACAGGGATGAAAATGCAGCTTGCATTGCATAGCCCTTTAATCCACTCCTGGTTTTACTATGGGTTTAGTAAGACACACCTGAGTATGGCTAAATCAAGCTTGTGGTAAAGTCTGCCATGGGTGAACTCACTATGCAACGGCACTAATGTGTTTTAATTAAACTTTTTTTTTTAATCTTGTTTGCAGACTGTTTAAATGGCTTGGAAGCATGGTGCTTTATGGCGCTGATGAGTAAAGACGATTCACCCTGGGAGAGCTCACCAGAGATTCCAATGAAGGGGGGTGTTGATTGTGAAGAATTTAAGTCGGAGTGCTGGTACGATCTAGAAAGCCCCCACAAGGTTCCCAGCAGCAGCAGCCTGCTCTCTGAAAGCGAGTTCTCCTGCCACTGCTGCTATGACATCCTGCTCAATCCCACCACCCTGAACTGCGGACACAGCTTCTGCAGGCACTGCCTGGCTCTCTGGTGGGAATCCTCCCGGAAAACAGAGTGTCCGGAATGCAGGGCGAAATGGGAAGGCTTTCCCAAGGTCAACATCCTGCTGAGGTAGTGACACACAAACACATATATGTATATTGTAGGTACTGGTGTTGAAGCGATACACCAGTCTTTGTATAGTTTGTATCTGGTGTGAAGTGGCGTTCACATTAGCTGTAGTGTTTAATCGTTCCTGTTGTATCGTGCAGCACCCTGTGCCACATTCTGATGTATGTTCATCTCCATGATCTTGCGCACAGGGATGCAGTAGAGAAGCTCTTCCCTCAGGTTGTGGTAAAGAGGCGGGGTGAGGTTGACTCGAGCCCTAGAATCGTACAGAGCCTGTCTGCCTTCCAGCGGTACGGGATCGACCAGGCTTCCCGGGGGCTGAACCCCCTCAGCGGGCACTGGCAGCGAGGGGCTGGCTTCTTCTCGGGGGTGCTCACTGCCCTCACCTGTGTCGCAGTGAGTATGCTGCCCCTAGCACCCCTGCACTGCCCGAGTACACTTGAGAGGGCTAGTTTTTAGGGTACTATAGGGGAGGGGTTCATTTATGTGTGGGTGTGATTAATTACTTATGAGTTTATGGTTTCACTTACATAAAACAAACAAACATGCATTAAATCTGAAATCAAACTGCAAAGCAAGGTGTTTCTGCAGCATCAGTGTCTGTATAAAGCATTTCTGTGTAAGAAGCAGGCTATTATGGGGCTATGGGGATATAGCGTGTAAACACCACACTTCATTTCACACTGAGTTTATAATCATCACGCTAGTGATGTGTTCTGACAAGGCACAGTGCAGTTACTGTGTGCTGACTAACCCAGGCATGGCTCTTTCAGGTGATGCTGCTTGTGTATCACTGGAGCAGCAGAGATGTTGAACAGGATCTTCTGCTCCGTAAACCTGCGACAAAGTGGACCGCAGAAGATGTCATTCTGTGGCTGGAGCAGTTGGGACCCTGGGCTTCTCTTTACAAAGAGAGATTTCTGGAGGCGCAAGTCAATGGAAGGTAAAGTGAGAGACCCTGACCTCTCCATCCACACAACTCTGTAAACACTCAGTCATTCACAAGATACATGATATTACCGAAAATGCAGTGCATTATTTTACCTTTACTATAGTCCTGTGCTGTCCGGATCACAGCTATATATTTTTAAACATAATCCAATTTATGATTTATTATTTTTGACTAAATACTTGTAATTCTAAATCCGCTAGGGGATACATTTTTGTTTGCTCAGGAGCAAGATCATTTATTTTCTGTTCATTCTGTTGAAAGGAGGGAGGATGATCTGGAGTCGCTGTGGTGCTCAGGAGATGCACTGTGCTACAGAGTGCTCTTTGTTTTGGCGAATGCTCTGGAGTAGAAGTTTCGTTTCAATGTATTCCACAACTAATTTAGAATTACAAGTATTTATAAAAAAGTAATAAATCATAAATTGGATTAATATATATATATATATATATATATATATATATATATATATATATCATAATATATATATATATATATGCATTGCAGACAGCGCTGGATACAATGAAGGTGAACACTGAATGGAAATTTGATCAAGGAAGTGTAATTTGAAGCCACTTCCCCAACACAGAGAGAGCTGTGATTTCTCTGCTTTTATCTGAGTGTTTGTTTGTAGACTCCTAGTGATGCTGGAAGAAGAGGAGTTTTCTAAAAGCCCCTTCAGTATTGAGAACCACACCCACAGGAAGGCAGTGCTGATGGAGCTAGAGCGAGTGAAGGCACTGGGAGTGAAGCCACCTCAAAACCTCTGGGAGTACAGGGTGCGTCGTTCTAACACACTGCACCGTGCTGCAAGAGCGAAGCGTCAGGGCTGAATTAAAAACGTCGCAGTGCAGAATAGCTAGTGCAGAAGGATCTCTGTGTCCCTGCTAAATGAAGCGCTAATCAAGGTTTTAGAAGCTCTAGTGCAGAAGGATCTGTGTCCCTGCTAAATGAAGTGCTAATCAAGGTTTTAGAAGCTCTAGCAATGCCCTCGCTGGCCCTCTATTTCTTGCGTAGTGTTTAAGATGTGTTTGTCAGATTAAAAGCTGCTGCTTCGCGGTGCCTCATCACTTCATGTTGTGTCTCTGTGCAAAGTCACTGCAGTGGTCTGGGTTCAATCAGACCGTGTGACCTACAGTATAGCACAGGCACCAGGATGCAGCTGTTTATCTACAGCGCTACAGTTGAAATGATTTGCATATCCTAAATTAGTGTGGAAAAAAAAAGAAGATTCTCCGTGTAGGTAGAAATTCAGAAAGAAGATCCTGTTTTTTTTTATGCAGCTGCTCCAAGCGATTACTGGCCTGACCTGGGGGGAGGTGTAATTTGACTGCATGTCCTTATCTGTTTCAGGCTGTGAATGCTGGGAAGTCTCTGTTCCTGCTCTATGCCTTGAAGAGCTCTCCCCGCCTCACTCTGCTCTATCTGTACCTGTTTGACTACACTGAAACATTCCTACCCTTCATGCACACCAGCTGTCCTGGCAGTGGGGGCGTGGCTGAGGAGCCAGATATTCTAACAAAACATTTGGTAAGGGAGCGTGGGGATGGGGTGTTCCTTTCAATTCGGAGCTGCAGCGCATTGCCCTTTTCAAGAGCCTGTTTCCTGATTTCAATTCCTCATTTCCATTAGACAGGCCCTCTGCACACAGGAGTTATTTAAATAATAATTCAACAAGCATTCTCTAGTTTACTTTGTACTCATCTGCCAGCCAGATGGCTTTGTATGAAAAGTAAACCACATTTTATAATCTTCCCTTTCTGCCCGTGGTGGGATGGAAATAAGACTCCTATTGCAGAACCGTTCCAGGTTTTAATATGAGCTTCATTAGCCGCAGTGTGCAGGTAGCAACACGTTGAGGTGTCATTTTAAACTCGTGAGAAAAGCAGCAGGGATCTGCTGTGCAGTGGGAGCTGTCCCATCATTGGTTAGTTTTAGTTTTGAATGCTTGTCCCTGTTCAGATGTCTGCAGTGTCTGTTTCTCTCCCTTGAAGCTGAATGATCCCAGCTGGACGCAGTGGGTGGAGTTCCTTGTGAAATACTCCCTCCTCCCGTACCAGCTGATGGCAGAGTTTGCCTGGGACTGGCTGGCTGTGCACTATTGGACATCGCGCTTCATCATAGTCAATGCCATGCTGCTGTCTGTGCTGGAAGGCTTCACCTTCTGGAGGCTCTGGTCACGCGGGGAGCTCAGGTAACGCACCTGCCCTTAGAAGCAGCAGCCACCTGCTCAATGAACTGCAGGCTACAGGTGCTTTCAAAAGGATAGCAAGCGGCACACGTAGAAATAAACGCCAGCAGGTATTTTATTTAAGGTAGTTTTAAATAAGTTTGGTTACCTTCTGATAAATGTTGCTAATTTACATTTCATTGTGAATTTTAAATAATGAATGACAGCAGAGGATGCCGGAATATTGCAAAACAGAGCCCAGTGGAATAAGGCGATCTGTGTATTGCTGAACACTGCAGTGTTTAAGGAGGTGGATGTTGCGTTCAGTTCTCGGAGTGACTGTTCAGTTTACATGCTGCTCATCTTCACAGAGTTGTATACAGGTAGTGAGCGTGCATTCTGCTTTCTAACCAGCAGGGCTCTTCCTCATCGCATGTGGAGTCACTTCTGGAAAGTGTCAACCCAGGGGCTGCTTGTCGCCATTGTCTGGCCCGTGATTCCTCAGTTCATCTGCAACTGCTTGTTTTACTGGGCCCTGTACTTCAACCCCATCATAAACATTGACCTGGTGGTGAAAGAAGTGCGTCGCCTGGAGACGCAGGGGCCATAAGAGAAGTCAAACCTGCTTTGAAACCTTCCCATCCTTGCTACTGAAAAGCTTTTTAAATGCCAAGTGGCGTCAGAAACACGTTGGTAAGACTGCTTTAGCTGTGCCACGATATCAAGGCAAACGTCTTTGAAAAGCAGTTCTTCAGTTGATTTCAAACCCGTGTGAAGCCGAACTGTAATGTTTAAATGCAGCTTTAATGAAAAACCTGAAACGGACGCAGAAGAAAAGTGTGATTGATTTTAGAAAATGAAACCCACCTGACGCTGATCAGATGGGGTGTTCAGTCTCTCTCTCTCCACCAAAACAAACTGATTGTAATTTTAAAAGACAATAATAATAATTGCAGGGTTCAGTGGCATGTGGTAATGGATCCAGTTACTGTGTGGTCTGTGACTGGATGATCCTTCTCATCTCGCTCTTAGAGTGATGTGCTTCCGCAGTGTCTCGTCTCAAACTTGCAGGACGGTGGCCGTTATATTCCATTTGAACCCCAACAATAGCCTTGTCATTATTTTTGATCTTCAGTTTACATGTCTGCTCATTGCAATAAAGAAATTACAAAGATAGTGTTGTGTTTAACATTCGTTAAGGGATGTAACAGTGTTTGTGTAATCCAATCACATGGTCTCTTGCAGGTATAACCCTCACTAGTGTTGAACCTGTGTCTGCACTTAGAGCCAAATGCAGCCACTAATTCCTCAATCTAAAATAATAAGTGCTGTATCTGCCTGGAAATGTTTTTTTTGTATTTTTTTAATTGTTAAATGATAGCGCCAAAACACTTGCTCTTCCGCTTCTATTGGCTTTTATGTGACGTTTTCCCTACAAAACGGATTTCAGTGTGTAAGGACTATCTCTTTTGTTTTGATTATGAGAGGTTCACATGCCATGGAAGGGTGGTTTGTCTCAATTTATCTTTAAGGGAAAGTTCTGATATTATATAATGTATATATTGTATAATAATCGCATTCTCAGACAGAACAGATGGGTTAAACGTGTGAAAATTATATGAAATGTATTGCAGTAAAGAATTAAAGCTTTATTTTTTAGACATTCTCTTATTTCAATACATCTTATTTTATACCAAAAAAAAAAACCAAACCATAAAGTTAGCAAGCTGTGTAGATAATTCTGACAAGTTGTGTAGCGATCGCAGAGTCGTTGCCAGTTTCCAGCCCCATGTTGTAAGTTAGTAGCTGCATGTTGGGTGACATAATCCCGGCTCGGATCTGCCTTATTAAGATTCTGGTCAATAAGAGCACACCTGAGGTATATCTATACACCAGCAATTAGTGTGGCGTATGTAAACTTCTGAAGAGTGAAACTGCACTTCTGATTCAGTTTCACTATGTACATCATGATGATGTCTGATTCCTTCCTTGTTGACCAAAGCAAGAATCGTGCACCTGCTTGATTAAATCGTTTGCTGAAGCTGGGACCTGCGCTCATTTCCTCGGCACACATTCCCAAGCCCTGAATCACAGAGAGGGCAGGAGCAATGGTTTCTAACAGATCACATGCAAAACAAATGACACAGGCTTTTATTGACTTATTCAATCACAGAGCAATGCAAATCATATACAGAGATAACACACTATGGAAAGTTTAGTGCTCAACACATTTATAAAAAGCAGTTTTAATTGGTTTCATCACACATAAAAAACAACAACTACTGTCGCTAGGCAACGTTTAGTGCAATCACACCGAGGAGGGACGAAATCCCTCAATCTGGCTTCAAGCATCCATCAATGTTTTAGTCATGGAATCATTGCACTGCAAGCGATACAATAGTGCTTTCAACATCCCTGAGCTTGGCTTTTACAAATTTTACTTGCATTTTTAAATGTAAAAGTCTTGCAAAAATATTGGTGATTTACTTAAATTTACAGTAGCATATATATATATATATATATAAAAAATATATATATATAAAATCAGCGAAAGACTGCGCTGCTGATGGCCGGGGCGCATCTCTACACACAGAGGGGAGAGATGTGCAGCAGCACCACCCCCGAGGGATTGATCTTCAGGTAGATGACGTCGATCAGGGTGAAGATGCCCAGGAAGTTGGAGTCGAAGACGTCGTACACCTTGTACCCGAGCCGGCAGTCCACGATGTAGAGCTTGGCCAGGTTAGCCAGGTACGGTCGGGGCGTGCCGTCGTTAGCAGTGAGCAGGAAAGCCACGGCGTACTCTCCCTTAGACAGGGTCCTCTTCCACACCTCAAAGTGACTGTCCTGAAACACAAACAAAATATTCTGAATAGAATTCCTCATTCTAGATGAAATATGATTTGGAAATCAAAAACAAAAGTTAGATTTTTCAATATTTAAAAAAGCATGAAATCGCTCACTTGAAACAAAATTGGATACACCAACAGTTTAATAAACATGTGTGCCTAAATGCTGTGCTGTCTACAGTGTGCATGGCACTGTCAATATATGACTGCTTATTCTTATTGGAAGCAGAGCGAGGGCACGCCTCCTTCACACTGTCTCAGCACTGAAGGACCAGGTGGAGCTGAAGCAGGGCCTGTGAGCACAAGGACAACTAAAGAACTCGGAGCAGCATCAGCACGCAGTCCTGAGCCGTGCCCAGCGCACTATTCACTGAGCCCGGAGCAGCACGCAGTCCTGAGCCGTGCCCAGCGCACTATTCACTGAGCCCGGAGCAGCACGCAGTCCTGAGCCGTCCCAGCACACTATTCACTGAGCTCGGAGCAGCACACAGTCCTGAGCCGTGCCCAGCGCACTATTCACTGAGCCCGGAGCAGCACGCAGTCCTGAGCCATGCCCAGCGCACTATTCACTGAGCTCGGAGCAGCAGCACACAGTCCTGAGCCGTGCCCAGCGCACTATTCACCGAGCCCGGAGCAGCACGCAGTCCTGAGCCGTGCCCAGCGCACTATTCACTGAGCTCAGAGCAGCAGCACACAGTCCTGAGCCGTGCCCAGCGCACTATTCACCGAGCCCGGAGCAGCACGCAGTCCTGAGCCGTGCCCAGCGCACTATTCACCGAGCCCGGAGCAGCACGCAGTCCTGAGCCGTGCCCAGCGCACTATTCACCGAGCCCGGAGCAGCACGCAGTCCTGAGCCGTGCCCAGCGCACTATTCACCGAGCCCGGAGCAGCACGCAGTCCTGAGCCGTGCCCAGCGCACTATTCACTGAGCCCGGAGCAGCACGCAGTCCTGAGCCGTGCCCAGCGCACTATTCACTGAGCCCGGAGCAGCACGCAGTCCTGAGCCGTGCCCAGCGCACTATTCACCGAGCGCACTATTCACCGAGCCCGGAGCAGCACGCAGTCCTGAGCCGTGCCCAGCGCACTATTCACTGAGCTCGGAGCAGCACGCAGTCCTGAGCCGTGCCCAGCGCACTATTCACTGAGCTCGGAGCAGCACACAGTCCTGAGCCGTGCCCAGCACACTATTCACTGAGCTCGGAGCAGCACGCAGTCCTGAGCTGTGCCCAGCGCACTATTCACTGAGGGACACCGCTCTATTGGCTTCAGTCCAGCCAGTATGCTTTTCAGTTGCAAAATAATTGCTACAGCAAGTTTCTCCTGTGCAGTGACCCCTCTGCCCCTGTGCGTTCACCTTGAGCATGCGCACTCCTTGCAGTCCCAGCCGGTCCTGGTTAATGGAAATGGCCATCTGGTTCTGCAGGATGTCTTTGGCCTTGTCCGAGATGCTCCTCAGGTCATTGGACATGAAGAGGGGGGCTGCCAGGACGGCCCACAAAGCCATCTGAGCCTTGGATTGCTCGTAGCTCAGCCCAAAGTCACCGACTATCAGCTAAAGCAAAAAGAGAAAACGTTTGGTTGCCTTGATATGTTGATTTGGTATGCGGAGATAACTGAAATACACACACACACCCACCCTGAATTACTGTGCTAATAAAGGCAGGGCTGGAAATAAGATTGCCGTTGCGTAGCGGTTTGATCCATTCCTGGTTTTACATGCGAGTTTAATAAGACACACCTAAGCTTGTTGCTTACACACTGTGGCTAATCAAGTTAATAGTAAGCCCTGGACTGGGTGAAAGTGCTATGCAATAGGGCTCTTATTGGCATCCTTAAGAGGCATTTACCATATCGGGGTCGTTCCAGTGGCCTGGCCCCGCTGCGGGCTGGAGCACCGCCTGGTTCTTCCCGAACCAGTCGATCACGCTGAGAACGTCGTCCCACGAGTCCTGGATGTCCCCGTAGTTTCTCCACAGATTGCAGATCTCGACCAGCTGGGTGTAGTTCACCTGCGTCAGGTGGGGGAGGGGTAAAGGACAGCCGCATTAGTCACCTGCTAATCTGTCCGGGAGTTGGGTGCATGATTTAGAGCTTGTACAAAACAAACAACACAAGCAGACAGACCTTCAGTCAGCCCAGGTGACTTACTGACCCCCCAGCCCTCATGAAAACCCCCAAATACAATAAAGACAAAGTGGAAAGAAGCTTCCGAGCACTTGGGCGATGCCGTGGAGACCGGCTACTGCTCAGACCATTAATCTGACCCCAGGGGTGGAATTAGGGCTCCCGTTGCACAGCAGTTTAATCCATTCCTGGTTTTACTTACTAGTAGTTTAATAATCAAGCCAACTACTCAAGCTCGTATTAAACCCTGGACGGGGTGAAACGGCTATGCAATAGGAGTCTTATCTCCAGCCCTGGAGCCCACAGGCACCTTGCTTCACAGGCAGCCCAGTGCACTCACCTTCGGGGGGAGGCCTCCCTGGTAAGCTGGCCAGCTGCAGGAGTAAGCAATGGGCCTCCCTGTAGCGTTCAGAGCCGCGCTCATCTTCGGATATCCTAACACAAGACAAGGAAAGAGCCGACAGGGTCACAGGACACACACTGCACCCGAAAAGGAGGGTACCCCATCCAGCCAGAGCCACACTGCCTCAAGCATACAATAACAAGACAGCATTACTATGTGTGTGTGTCTGGCAGTGCAGGAGTGTGATGCTGTGTTTGATGAATGAGCTATTTTAATTTCCTACTGAAGTGCGGCTCTGCCTCACACCTTCTGCTTTCATGGAGTCGTTGGAATAGCAGCCGTCCAGCTTGAGCATGTCCACTCCCCACTCTGCAAAAGTCTCTGCGTCGATCTGCACCGTGTCCAGAGTGGTGCCGGGGTACCCCCCACACGTGTACAGACCCATGTCCCCGTAGATCCCCAGCTTCAGCCCCTTCGCATGGACCTGGCCAGAGAGAGAGAATTACAGGCAAACCAGGAATCGAGAGGCTGTCGGTGCACACAGCGACCAAGAAGGAAGACCTCTGCATATATGAACAGGTGTGACTGGTATACAGTATGTTGATGACCAGAAATCTTGCAATCTGAAATACCTGCCTGTCTCTCTGCCTTCTTGTCTGCTTGTCTCTTTCTATCTCTCTGTCTCCCTCTCTCTCACTGTGCCTGCCTGCCTGCCTCCCCCTCTCTCACTCTGCCTGCCTGCCTGCCCCCCTGCCTGCCCCTCTCTCTCTCTCTCTCTCTCTCTCTCTCTGCCTGCCTGCCTCTCTCTCTGCCTGCCACTCTCTCACTCCCTCTTTGCCTGTCTCTCTCTCACACTCCCCCTCTGCCTGCCTGCCTGCCTCTCTCTCTCTCTCTGCCTGCCTCTCTCTCACTCCCTCTCTGCCTGCCTCTCTCTCACTCCCTCCCTCTCTGTGCCTGCCTGCCTGCCTGCCTGCCTGCCTCTCTCTCTCTCTCTCTGCCTGCCCCTCTCTCTCTCTCTCTCTGCCTGCCTCTCTCTCTCTCTCTGCCTGCCTCTCTCTCACTCCCTCTCTGCCTGCCTCTCTCTCACTCCCTCTCTGCCTGCCTGCCTGCCTCTCTCTCTCTCTCTCTCTCTGTTGTTTCCTCACATAGTCAGCGAGTGCCTTGATCCCGCTGGGGAATCTCTTGGGGTCGGGCTGCAGCCTGCCCTGGGCGTCTCGTTTCTTGGCGGCCCAGCAGTCATCGATGTTCACGTACTCGTACCCCAGCGCTCTCCAGCCGTCCTCCGCCAGCCTGTCTGCCATCGCCCTGAACAAGTGCTCGCTGCACAGGGGACGGGGGGACAAGGGACAGACATCAGTGCAGAGTCTCAACAGGGGACAGACCAGTGGCCCCCCCGTGCTCACAGTCTCTATACTGTGGGGTGTGTTCAGGCTGCTCCAGCGTACCTGATGCAGTTGTCTGGATCGTTAGTGCAGTCCGTGTTGCACCGGTAGCGCTCCCAGGCCAGCCAGCCCATGGGTGGGGTTCTCATCAGCCCATTGTCCAGAGAGCAGGCCAGGCCCAGCACACTGAGCAGGGTGACCAGGGACACGGGCTGCATTGTGCTCTGCCTGGGGTAGGACAGAGGAGGAGACCCCACAAGAGTATTTTACACTTTCAATACACAAGAATACAAATTCTGTAAGGAGAGGTATGAAGGGCCCTTATCAAAGTGTACCCAATCAAAGCATTGCAGCATAGTGTAATAAAGCACAGTGCAAGCACGGCAAAATACGGTCAAGGTCTTTTGGTAGAGGCATTGGCTATTGTTTGAAACAGAAAAGCATTTCGTGCTGTGCCCTAATCTCGTGGCTTGTAAGAGATCTTCAAAGGGCTCCGCTAGACTTGACGAGATAATATACCGTACATTTTGCAAAGCGCAATAAACTTTTCACGTGCGATTATAGCTCTGTCATAAATGTACAGTGAACTTGAAAAAAAAAAGAAACCTGGAAACAAAACTATTATTATTATCTACTTTTAATTGAAGTTTATTTCACATGGATCACTTGAACTACGGTTTATTTTTTAGTCGTTGCAAAGGCTACATTCTAAACAATTTAGCGATGACACAGAAACGCGGCGCTGCTACACTGCAGAAACTAGGGACGCATGTGCAATCCATATTTAAAGTGGAATGCACATTTAAAGCAGCCTGTAATACGCGATTAAAACTATTTTAAAGAAGGGATGGTAAGGATAAATACCTCCAAATGTTCGCTTCTTCCAATTGCACAAAAAGACGACGCGTCCCCGCCGCTGCCGCTGTCTCTTCTGGTCAGAAACTAAAATCAGCTGATACGAAACACTGCTTTCACTTCCGTATATTCAAACCATAAACTTTATTGAAACCGGTATGACTTGTACTGCAATCACGAGGTTGAGTTTGGTTTGTGTTTTTATAATGTGTAATTAGAATATACGTTCAGGTTCCTGTTTACTATGCATGCGTTATAATCTGCAGACAGCTCAAAGCTAGGTAAAGGCAGGTTTAGAGAATACATGATAACTAATTATTGAAGCATTCCGACTGATTGCAAACAGCATCAATCAGGCCAGTAACAGCTGATTTGACTGTGTCACAGAGACCCGCTGCATTGCAAAGGAGGAGTTACTGTGTGCATGGCTGTTGATGGGATTCGCTGACACTGTGTGGTTTCAAAGTGTCTAATTAAATTAATTCTAGACTGTTCTCATGGATAGAACGGTTTAATGAATAGGACCCAGCAGTGTTCTTTAAATGACGCTGGTCAGCAAAGCTTTGTAAACTGCGTTCACACAGGGTGCTGCCAATCTGTAAATGTCCAGCCTGTTTACAGCTGCAGTGTAGCGGTGTCCATGTGTCCGGTCTGGACGGTAATTACACACCAGTACAGCTGTAAACATCTTTAAGCTTAGATGGAATACCAACAGGCTGCGTGTACAAAACAAAATCGAAATTGAGACACCACGTACAAAAATAAACAAACAAGAGATTACACGCTGTAAATGTTTTAATGGATATAAAAAGTGGTGAAGGAAGCAAATAACAAGCCAATAATAAGTGAAGAGAGGCCCTACAGTGTATTAATCGCTAAACAAGTCGACATTTAAGAATTGATTCATTTCCCTGGCTATGCTAGGTGTGAGTCGCTAGCGGGCAGTGCTCTGGTTCTCAGGAGTCAGGAAATGGAACGACAGTTTCGTCGTGCTGTTTGCATTGCAGCAAGCTGGCCGAGAAAGATATTGCAAGTACAGAATTGTAGATGAAATGAACGCCCAAGTAAGCAAAGAGGAAAAGCAGGGACGTTAAACAAGCTGTCCTTATTGTAAAATAAGCCATTTGATTGTGCCAAAACAAAGGAAGGTAAGTCGGTGCAGTTACTGTGCAACGTCAATACGTTACACGCAGTCTCGGTCCACAACAACGTGAATAACGAAGACGTTCTGGAGTGGCGAACTTGTGTTTATTCAAATTAGATTTAAATATGTGAAAATAGACGGCCATTCTGCCTGTGTAAATAAAACCAGTACTTTTTATAATTATGTTTTTGCTGTCATCGAAAACCCTTAGTTAGGAAGCTACGAGTATTTGTTAACCGGTTAGTGTGTTATCTCTCCATACCGTAAAAAAGCATTCCCTGTCTAATTTAATTACGTACCGGTAAATTAACTCTTAATGTCCTGTATTTTCATTTGAATTTGTTTTAATGTTTAGTTCTAGTCTTGTACAAATGTAACTGCTTATGTGTCAGACGTTAATTCTTGAAGTGCATAAACCAGTATTAATACTGTACAGTTCAGTAACCCTAACCCATAGCTAGTGGTAATGTCCCAGTACTAGACCAGCAATGCATTCCATTAGAGCATGCTGGTGATGTTCCAGTTGAAATGCCTCTGAAACTAGCAGGTTAACTACAGCACATTTTTCTGTTTTGATATGTCACACTAGCCTATTTAACAGGGGTGGAAATAAGATTCCCATTGCATAGCAGTTCGATCCGTTCCTGGTTTTACTTTGAGTTTAATAAGGCATGCCTGAGCTTGTTACAGACACACTGGCTAATCAAGCTGGTTGTAAAACCTGGAGTGGGTGAAAGTGCTATTCAAGGGGATGGGCGGGTTTTTGGTTTTAGAATGTAATTTTCTCCAGTCGTGTAACACGTATGGGGCTGTGCGTTTGTGTACCTTTCTATCCGTATGTAGTAAATATTCTCTCAAAGCATGAAACGCAGGAGTGCAGAAATGAAGGAGATATATCACATTATCCCTAAAAGCCCCAGGAGCAGTCACATTGACAGCCACACAGAACACAGTTGTGCTGTGATTATACAGAACGGTATTCTACTTTATTTTTATTCACTAGTCTGCAATGTGCTTGGCTGTACTTAGATTAGTCTCTACACTCTGCCTCAGTGAATGACTGACAGTCTATTGTTTTTCAATCCGACTTTCGAAAGGCTGGCTGGTGCCTGCTTGGCAGCTGTGCTGTTTTGGTCAGTCAGTTAGCATCGGGACTGGTGAAAATAAATACCAGAGACCGTGGAGTTTTGTTGAAGTTGATTTTTTGGATCAGATGGCATGGAAGTATTCATTAAAAGCTGGCTGTAAATGATGTCTGTTCAGATGTTTATTTTACATTTTCTTGTTTTGATTTGTAAAATAAATTCTCATATATAATAATGCTTTGGTTTTTCAGAAGTTTGTGTAACATGCCCAATAGAAAAAATTCCATCAGACTGCTTCTGCTTTCGTTACACTGTTTACAGTGTTTTGAATACTGCCTTCTATATCTCTAGTCCTTCTAGTGTTAATGGTCTAATCTAGTGTGTCTTTCAATCCAGTCCAGTCTGAATTCATAAAATTCACTGAAATAGTTTCTGTTTGAAGTACAGTCGAGTGTGTGTGTGTGTTGATTCAGCGTTCCTAAAAGAAACTTAGGAAATTCAGCTTTTTTTTTCCTGAGGAAATTCAGCTTATTTAGTTCCTCAGTAAATTCCACTTGTTTAGTTTCAAAAGAGTTTTTGGCAGTATTGCTGAGGGAAGCTGGGGTTGCTGTAGCCAACCTGCATTCCCCTTGGTGCTCCTTCAGAAAGGCACTTTAAATTCTTCAGTGTGAAGAATCGCACTGTGTAACATCGTCACACTGAACGAGGTCCTGGAGGTGAATAACACTGTGTAACATCGTCACACTGAACGAGGTCCTGGAGGTGAATAACACTGTGTAACATCGTCACACTGAACGAGGTCCTGGAGGTGAATAACACTGTGTAACATCGTCACACTGAACGAGGTCCTGGAGGTGAATAACACTGTGTAACATCGTCACACTGAACGAGGTCCTGGAGGTGAATAACACTGTGTAACATCGTCACACTGAACGAGGTCCTGGAGGTGAATCGCACTGTGTAACATCGTCACACTGAACGAGGTCCTGGAGGTGAATCGCACTGTGTAACATCGTCACACTGAACGAGGTCCTGGAGGTGAATCGCACTGTGTAACATCGTCACACTGAACGAGGTCCTGGAGGTGAATCGCACTGTGTAACATCGTCACACTGAACGAGGTCCTGGAGGTGAATAACACTGTGTAACATCGTCACACTGAACGAGGTCCTGGAGGTGAATAACACTGTGTAACATCGTCACACTGAACGAGGTCCTGGAGGTGAATCGCACTGTGTAACATCGTCACGCTGAACGAGGTCCTGGAGGTGAATCGCACTGTGTAACATCGTCACACTGAACGAGGTCCCGGAGGTGAATAACACTGTGTAACATCGTCACACTGAACGAGGTCCTGGAGGTGAATCGCACTGTGTAACATCGTCACACTGAACGAGGTCCTGGAGGTGAATAACACTGTGTAACATCGTCACACTGAACGAGGTCCCGGAGGTGAATAACACTGTGTAACATCGTCACACTGAACGAGGTCCTGGAGGTGAATAACACTGTGTAACATCGTCACACTGAACGAGGTCCCGGAGGTGAATAACACTGTGTAACATCGTCACACTGAACGAGGTCCTGGAGGTGAATCGCACTGTGTAACATCGTCACACTGAACGAGGTCCTGGAGGTGAATCGCACTGTGTAACATCGTCACACTGAACGAGGTCCTGGAGGTGAATCGCACTGTGTAACATCGTCACACTGAACGAGGTCCCGGAGGTGAATAACACTGTGTAACATCGTCACACTGAACGAGGTCCTGGAGGTGAATAACACTGTGTAACATCGTCACACTGAACGAGGTCCTGGAGGTGAATAACACTGTGTAACATCGTCACACTGAACGAGGTCCCGGAGGTGAATAACACTGTGTAACATCGTCACACTGAACGAGGTCCCGGAGGTGAATAACACTGTGTAACATCGTCACACTGAACGAGGTCCTGGAGGTGAATCGCACTGTGTAACATCGTCACACTGAACGAGGTCCTGGAGGTGAATAACACTGTGTAACATCGTCACACTGAACGAGGTCCCGGAGGTGAATAACACTGTGTAACATCGTCACACTGAACGAGGTCCCGGAGCTGAATAACACTGTGTAACATCGTCACACTGAACGAGGTCCTGGAGGTGAATAACACTGTGTAACATCGTCACACTGAACGAGGTCCTGGAGGTGAATAACACTGTGTAACATCGTCACACTGAACGAGGTCCTGGAGGTGAATAACACTGTGTAACATCGTCACACTGAACGAGGTCCTGGAGGTGAATAACACTGTGTAACATCGTCACACTGAACGAGGTCCTGGAGGTGAATCGCACTGTGTAACATCGTCACACTGAACGAGGTCCTGGAGGTGAATAACACTGTGTAACATCGTCACACTGAACGAGGTCCTGGAGGTGAATAACACTGTGTAACATCGTCACACTGAACGAGGTCCCGGAGGTGAATCGCACTGTGTAACATCGTCACACTGAACGAGGTCCCGGAGGTGAATAACACTGTGTAACATCGTCACACTGAACGAGGTCCCGGAGGTGAATAACACTGTGTAACATCGTCACACTGAACGAGGTCCCGGAGGTGAATAACACTGTGTAACATCGTCACACTGAACGAGGTCCCGGAGGTGAATAACACTGTGTAACATCGTCACACTGAACGAGGTCCCGGAGGTGAATAACACTGTGTAACATCGTCACACTGAACGAGGTCCCGGAGGTGAATAACACTGTGTAACATCGTCACACTGAACGAGGTCCCGGAGGTGAATAACACTGTGTAACATCGTCACACTGAACGAGGTCCCGGAGCTGAATAACACTGTGTAACATGTGTCACACTGAACGAGGTCCCGGAGGTGAATCGCACTGTGTAACATCGTCACACTGAACGAGGTCCTGGAGGTGAATCGCACTGTGTAACATCGTCACACTGAACGAGGTCCTGGAGGTGAATAACACTGTGTAACATCGTCACACTGAACGAGGTCCTGGAGGTGAATCGCACTGTGTAACATCGTCACACTGAACGAGGTCCTGGAGGTGAATAACACTGTGTAACATCGTCACACTGAACGAGGTCCTGGAGGTGAATCGCACTGTGTAACATCGTCACACTGAACGAGGTCCTGGAGGTGAATCGCACTGTGTAACATCGTCACACTGAACGAGGTCCTGGAGGTGAATAACACTGTGTAACATCGTCACACTGAACGAGGTCCCGGAGGTGAATAACACTGTGTAACATCGTCACACTGAACGAGGTCCTGGAGGTGAATAACACTGTGTAACATCGTCACACTGAACGAGGTCCCGGAGGTGAATAACACTGTGTAACATCGTCACACTGAACGAGGTCCTGGAGGTGAATAACACTGTGTAACATGAACGAGGTCCTGGAGGTGAATAACACTGTGTAACATCGTCACACTGAACGAGGTCCTGGAGGTGAATCGCACTGTGTAACATCGTCACACTGAACGAGGTCCTGGAGGTGAATCGCACTGTGTAACATCGTCACACTGAACGAGGTCCTGGAGGTGAATAACACTGTGTAACATCGTCACACTGAACGAGGTCCTGGAGGTGAATCGCACTGTGTAACATCGTCACACTGAACGAGGTCCCGGAGGTGAATAACACTGTGTAACATCGTCACACTGAACGAGGTCCCACTGGAGGTGAATAACACTGTGTAACATCGTCACACTGAACGAGGTCCCGGAGGTGAATAACACTGTGTAACATCGTCACACTGAACGAGGTCCTGGAGGTGAATAACACTGTGTAACATCGTCACACTGAACGAGGTCCCGGAGGTGAATAACACTGTGTAACATCGTCACACTGAACGAGGTCCCGGAGGTGAATAACACTGTGTAACATCGTCACACTGAACGAGGTCCCGGAGGTGAATAACACTGTGTAACATCGTCACACTGAACGAGGTCCCGGAGGTGAATAACACTGTGTAACATCGTCACACTGAACGAGGTCCCGGAGGTGAATAACACTGTGTAACATCGTCACGCTGAACGAGGTCCCGGAGGTGAATCGCACTGTGTAACATCGTCACGCTGAACGAGGTCCCGGAGCTGAATAACACTGTGTAACATCGTCACGCTGAACGAGGTCCCGGAGCTGAATAACACTGTGTAACATCGTCACACTGAACGAGGTCCTGGAGCTGAATAACACTGTGTAACATCGTCACACTGAACGAGGTCCCGGAGCTGAATAACACTGTGTAACATCGTCACGCTGAACGAGGTCCCGGAGGTGAATAACACTGTGTAACATCGTCACGCTGAACGAGGTCCTGGAGGTGAATCGCACTGTGTAACATCGTCACACTGAACGAGGTCCTGGAGGTGAATAACACTGTGTAACATCGTCACACTGAACGAGGTCCTGGAGGTGAATCGCACTGTGTAACATCGTCACACTGAACGAGGTCCTGGAGGTGAATCGCACTGTGTAACATCGTCACACTGAACGAGGTCCTGGAGGTGAATCGCACTGTGTAACATCGTCACACTGAACGAGGTCCTGGAGGTGAATCGCACTGTGTAACATCGTCACACTGAACGAGGTCCTGGAGGTGAATCGCACTGTGTAACATCGTCACACTGAACGAGGTCCTGGAGGTGAATCGCACTGTGTAACATCGTCACACTGAACGAGGTCCTGGAGGTGAATCGCACTGTGTAACATCGTCACACTGAACGAGGTCCTGGAGGTGAATCGCACTGTGTAACATCGTCACACTGAACGAGGTCCCGGAGGTGAATAACACTGTGTAACATCGTCACACTGAACGAGGTCCTGGAGGTGAATCGCACTGTGTAACATCGTCACACTGAACGAGGTCCTGGAGGTGAATCGCACTGTGTAACATCGTCACACTGAACGAGGTCCCGGAGCTGAATAACACTGTGTAACATCGTCACACTGAACGAGGTCCTGGAGGTGAATCGCACTGTGTAACATCGTCACACTGAACGAGGTCCCGGAGGTGAATCGCACTGTATAACATCGTCACACTGAACGAGGTCCCGGAGGTGAATCTGAGCCACAGCTCCGGTCCTGCTGGGCTTTTCTAGACCTGCTTTAACAGCTGTAATGAAATCCTTCCCTGTTTGAGACCTGAAGGGATGGATGGTTAATTGGTTCAATGAAACAATTAAGGACATGGGTGGAAGGAACAGATGCCTGGTCTGTGTGAGTCATAGCTGCCCAGCCCTGGGGTAATCCAGTGCTCGCTTAGCCAGAATTGTTACCAGCAGATTTTAGATGCTCCAGTTTAGTGGAACGAATACGATTGAGTCCAATAAATAATTCAGTTGGAAAGGGTGGCGGATTTTGCAATCCCTTATTTTGCAATGGAGGAGAGGCTGTAATGCTGTATCTGTTTGATTCCCTCCTTTCCATTGATATGTTGCTACTTGCTGCAGGTGTTGAGTCTGTCCAGGATCTGGACCGGCAGTGTAACATGTCCAATGTGTATAAAGACAGAAGCAGCCACTGGCAGGACATCCAGAAGGGACTGCAGTTCATACAGTAAGTCTCCTGACGATGGCTTTGGGTGATAAGGCATTCAGCAGCACATCACTTCAGCAGGGATGGTAATAAGACTCCTATTGCAAGGAGTTTCCCCCATTCCAGGTTGGTTAGCCGCAGTGTGTAAAGGGAACAAGCTCAGGTACGTCTTATTAAACTTAGTAAAACCAGGAGTGGATCAAACTGCTAATGCAATGGGAGTCTTATTTCCATCCCTCTATAAAACACATACAGTGTGATTTATTATTTACATTGTCATTGTTTTGTAAAGGGAACAAGCTCAGGTGTGTCTGAGTCGGGTCTGTCAAACAGACTCTCAACTTGGTCAGAGGTAGCAAACGAACACTTAGAAACGCATTAAGTCATTCAGTCTAAAGACAGCCCAAACCCTGATATTAAAGTACTTCATCTGTTTTTATAATAGAGGCTGCTCTGTTTTAAAACATTTTGAATGCTTTGACATTGACATTGCAAGTGCAAGATCTGCACTCTCAAGAACTAGAAGTAGAACAGCTGCTAACAGGTTCCAATGGGGGAGAGGCGGGGCGGGACTTCTAATTGTAATTAAAGTGCTAATTGGTTATGTTGAGTTGTATTGCTCAGGACTGGTTTAACTGGTAAGGGTGGGGAGGAAGTTTTTTTCACTTTTTTATTTTGGCCCTTGATTCCAGCTTTAAGCAGATGCACGCAATCACTCTGTGACTCGTGTAGCTGCAGCTCCAGACGGCTCTCTGGTAGTCCGAGTGTGACCGCCCTGAACTGGTAGAAAAGGTCATTGGGAATTCCTTAGGGAGCTGCTTCCAATTGGATGCAGTACTCGTCCTTCTGATTGCACTGAAGGTTATCCTCTCAGTTTAAGGTTATGAGAGCACTTTGTATGTTTGCTATTTGTACTTTTGTTTTGATTGCAGGTCTACCTTGCCCTATCCAGGAACAGAACAAGAATATGAGGTGACATGGTTTTGTTTCCTAAACTTTCTGCTTGTCAACGTGCCTTTGGATAGTGCAGACAGGACAGCTCGTGCATTTAACAATCCTGACTTTGCAAATCCTCTTTCTTCATGCACCGATAGATTCATCAGTTAGTTCTCAAAACAACTGCTCAGTAAGTTTGCACATGAAGATTTTGAGCCTAGCTGCTAGATAAGTTTGTTTTTATAACACTGTTCCACCTGCTTTTACTATGTTTAGCATATGGTACTACCTACAGTTTCTCCATATTGGTATTCCTGTTTTAATTGTAAAGAAGTAACTGTTGGGTTAGTATTGGGCTCATTGGAGTAATAATCACACACCTATTCCCTCTCATGGACAGTGCCTTCACACCATAGTGTGTTTGTACAACAACACAAAGCTTCTTACCTGAGGGAGCATTGCCTGTGAACGTGTGTGTGTTGGAGGTATATTTAGACCATCCTGGTGAGACCAGGAGAGGATCGTACTGCTATGCAGCGGGAGTTGCTTCATCCCTGCTATTGCTTTATGCTTTCAGGTGTTTATCCAGGATCTGGTGAGGAAGCTTTTCGGCGAAGGGAATGATGTGTACAGGGAAGGGGACTGGGCAAGATCCCTCGGCTTGTACACTGAGGCCTTAAACATTGCTGACTATGACGAGTCATAGGACATCAGCATAGCCAGTGAAAACATGGAGACGCTGTATGCAAACAGGGCTGCCTGTCACTTAAACATGGCAAGTGTCTCGTTTCTGTGTAAATCAAGTCTTCATTAAAGACGTCTCTTTACCTCCACCGACTGTGATAGTCCAGCTAGTGTCCAACACCCGGGATACACTGGGCTAGATTCTCAAAGCTCTTTACTACAAATTTGCACATTAAGCACCTAGTAATGTTAGGAAACCAGAAATAAGCAGCTGAGACTTTTCTGTTGGGTGTTTGAAAATGGTCAAAAGCTGTTTTTTCTTTAATTTAGAATTGCATTAAGAGTCTGGCCTGTAGTGGGATAGAGTGGGTGAACCTGTCTTCAGCTTTTGTGTTACTCTTGCCTTACTTTCCTATACGTTGGATAACAATACTTATAATTCTGTGTTACAGGGGGCTCATGACCAGATGCTGGAAGACTGTGAAAAATCTTTACAGCACAATGAAAATAACTACAGGGCGCTCTTCCTCAAATCCAAATCCCTGAAGGAGCTGGGCAGACACAAAGAAGCCTACAATGCTGTAGCAAAGTGCTCCTTAGCAGTGCCACATGTAAGACGTTTCTCCAGCTCTGTAATACATGTCCTGTTTTCAAAAGCCTTGAACTATACCATTTTGTTTGCTTTGTTTGTGCCTTGCAGGATGAAAACGTTATAAAACTGACCCAAGAACTAGCCAAGAAGTTGGGCTTGAAAATCCGCAAGGCTTACGTTCGAGCTCAGGTAAGTGTGATTAGGAGAAGCATGATGTAACTTCTTCAATATTCAGTCCCCTGTCACACTCTCCACATCAGTCTTCTTTTATGATAGAGCTGATGAAATAACTAAAGTAAATCTTCGCTGATATGACAGTGAATAGCCATCGCAGTGAGAGAGTCAGTGGCTGGAGGAGCTGACGTCTGTAATCATTCTCAGTAATCATCCACTGCTTTACCAATGACAAGCCTGCTTGTGATACATTCTGCCTTCATCGTTTGACTTCATTTGGAAGAATCACGAAAACGTTGTGCAATCAAATGCAAGTAAGACTCGCTGGTGAGGTGGGCCTGGGAGCAGAGGTGTGTGTGGAGTGACAGCTGGCAACATGTGGTCAAGTCACATTTCATTATCTTTTTACAGCCTGCTTTGAGTCCGGGAACTGGTTCCTGTAATTCAGGAGCAGCAATTGATGAGGTAACTGATGAGGTGATTGATGAGGTCATGCTTTCTGGTACTAGGCTTCTGGATAACGTTTTGCTGTTGGTGTCTTTAACAGCATGCAAGTGTACCAACGCTTTGAATTTTTATTTTTTTTTTGGCATAGCAAAGTTAGCAGCCTGCAAAGAAAGTTCCGCCAGCCAGCAGATATTTCTTGTTCCAAGCAAGCACTCTTTCTCATTTTTGCAGATGCCTGTTTATTTTGTACATGCTAGTTTCTGATGGAAGCAACTATTATCCCTTTTATAACGTCATACTTTTTTCTGTTTAATTTGCAGTGTTCGAAGGGCTTGGGTTCTGTTGAAGACATTGAAATGGGTAATTATTTTGCTGTTTAAAAAAAAAAAAAAAAAAGTTTTAAGATATACCAAAAAGAAAATGTTGCCAGCTTATTTTTTTATTAAACATAGTATGGTAGGATACTGATAATCGGGATTGCTGCTTAAATGGGATACAACGCTGGGAGACGTTTTCTATCCCAGTGCTATTTTTGTCGTTTAATTGGGACATCACTTCATTTAATTGGGATACAGCATTTTCAAATGGTGAACGGAGATCACTTTTCAGGGCAAGACAGGTCGCGTAGCGCAGTGCAGTGAGTGTGTGATTACACTGACTGACTGCAGTGAGTGCGTGATTACACGGCAGTGAGTGTGTGATTACACTGCAGTGAGTGTATGATTACACTGTGAGTGACTGCAGTGAGTGTGTGATTACACTGTGAGTGACTGCAGTGAGTGAGTGATTACACTGAGTGACTGCAGTGAGTGCGTGATTACACTGAGTGACTGCAGTGAGTGTGTGATTACAGTGTGAGTGACTGTAGTGAGTGTGTGATTACACTGTGAGTGAGTGTGTGATTACACTGAGTGACTGCAGTGAGTGCGTGATTACACTGTGAGTGACTGCAGTGAGTGTGTGATTACACTGACTGCATTGAGTGCGTGATTACACTGAGTGACTGCAGTGAGTGTGTGATTACAGTATGAGTGACTGCAGTGAGTGCGTGATTACACTGAGTGACTGCAGTGAGTGCGTGATTACACTGAGTGACTGCAGTGAGTGCGTGATTACACTGAGTGACTGCAGTGAGTGCGTGATTACACTGAGTGACTGCATTGAGTGCGTGATTACACTGAGTGACTGCATTGAGTGCGTGATTACACTGAGTGACTGCAGTGAGTGCGTGATTACACTGAGTGACTGCAGTGAGTGTGTGATTACAGTGTGAGTGGCTGCAGTGAGTGCGTGATTACACTGAGTGACTGCAGTGAGTGCGTGATTACACTGAGTGACTGCAGTGAGTGCGTGATTACACTGAGTGACTGCATTGAGTGCGTGATTACACTGAGTGACTGCATTGAGTGTGTGATTACACTGAGTGACTGCAGTGAGTGCGTGATTACACTGAGTGACTGCAGTGAGTGTGTGATTACACTGAGTGACTGCATGAGTGCGTGATTACACTGAGTGACTGCAGTGAGTGCGTGATTACACTGAGTGACTGCAGTGAGTGCGTGATTACACTAGTGAGTGCGTGATTACACTGAGTGACTGCAGTGAGTGCGTGATTACACTGAGTGACTGCATTGAGTGCGTGATTACACTGAGTGACTGCAGTGAGTGCGTGATTACACTGAGTGACTGCAGTGAGTGTGTGATTACACTAGTGAGTGCGTGATTACACTGAGTGACTGCAGTGAGTGCATGATTACACTGAGTGACTGCAGTGAGTGCGTGATTACACTGAGTGACTGCAGTGAGTGCGTGATTACACTGAGTGACTGCAGTGAGTGTGTGATTACACTAGTGAGTGCGTGATTACACTGAGTGACTGCAGTGAGTGCGTGATTACACTGAGTGACTGCAGTGAGTGCGTGATTACACTGAGTGACTGCAGTGAGTGTGTGATTACACTGAGTGACTGCATTGAGTGCGTGATTACACTGAGTGACTGCAGTGAGTGCGTGATTACACTAGTGAGTGTGTGATTACACTGTGCAGTCAGTTCAGTGCGTACATGATTACACTGTGACTTGCGTACATTGTGTAAACCATGTTGACCTCTTGAAGAAGGAGGAGTCTCTTGTGGTTTCTCAGGCTGCTCTTGCAAAAAAAGTTGGCGTGTCAACATCGCAGGTGCAATTCATTTTCCTTAGGAATAAAAAAACTGACTCATATTTTAAATGATGTGTTTAACATTTAATAATAATGTGATTTTATTCTTTTTCCTTTCATTAAGAATCAAAAAAGTGTGACCCATGGTCGTCTCTGCTGCCTCTCGTTTAATTGGGACAGCAGCTTATTCGAGATATTTTTCCTTCTCCCGAGGTGTCCCGATAAAGCAATGCCAACTGCACGTATTATCATGGCTACAAATGTAAATGATAAAATGCTAAATAATTATTTACAACACAAAGTACACTCCATTTTGCAATAGTCATTTCTAAAAGTGTTTGCTTGCTTCAGCGTGTGTTTTGCTCCGTTTCCAGATTTATCTGACAGCACTCAGGAGTCCGGAGCGTTCTCAGTCTCTGTGGTGACTCCGTGCTCCTCGGAAGCTGAATCAGCGCAGTGCGAGTCGGCCCCGCTCCCGACCTCCATCCCAGTCCCGGTCTCCTCCGTCTCTCCAATCGAGTCCCACGCTGCGGAGGAGATCAGCCACCCCTCCTCGGTGTTACCGAACGGGGCCAGCGTTCCCTTCCCCGTGCCGGAGTCCCGGCTGGACTACGACTCTGATATCATCGGGGACGATCTGGATGACCTGCTGGACAGCGAGCCTCCGGTGGTGAGCTTCTTATTTCATTGCTGGTCGAACCCTGCTGCATCACCGTCCTTTCTGTCTTGTAGTTAATATAATTAGGGTGGATAATTGTTGTAATTTGAAGCAATGGAAGAGTGTGGACTATTCCTGTTGGAGGGAAGCTAAGAAATGGTAGTGTGGATTCATGTAGCTGTCAGAATGTGTTTTTAATTAAGAATCCTAGTGTCCAGTTTGCCTGGAGACCTGTACAGTAAATGCTGTGTTCTGCGATCATGTACCTTTGGTACCGTTGTGTTTCTATTGCAGTCAATCCCTACGATGAAGGGACCCATCCCTTTACCGATCAGTGTTTCCCAAAGCATGGCCCTGCCCAGCAATATGCTCCTGCCCCCCATGACTGTCTCAAACCCGTTCTTGCCCTCCGTCACTTTGCCCTCTTTGTACTCCATGCAACTGCCAGTGAACTCTGTGCTGTCCAGCCTGGACACCTTCGGGTCCCGCTTGGATTCCCTCGACGCCCTGTCTATATCCAAAACCCAAACAGGTAAGGGTTCTGAGTGCTGTCTTCTTATTGCAATGCTTCACACGGGCTTGTCGTGCATATATTTACCTGCACCCAGTCTTAGATCTAGTGGGGAACGGCAGGACAGAAGCTTACCTTGGTGGGGTGGGGTTCTGAGCTGCTGTAGTGAAGAAAAGTCACATTTATGTACTTTGGCTTGTGTAGTAGGGCTGGGTTTTCTGTATTAAAAAAATAAAATTAATTTAATGTTCATTTTCTTCTGTGTTCCACTCTAAATTTGAAGAAGTTTAACTTTTTAAGAGAAAGTTTATGCAGTACGGTAGTGGCAAGAGGTTTTCAAGAGTGGGGTGGAAAGCTTACATACTATTGTTTGAAGCATCTATCCTGTAAATTCTGCTGTATATTAAACAGTGTGATAATGTTGGAGAGCATCACAGTCTATTTGTTAACATCCAATGTTGAACAAAACACTTTGCAAGTAACACAATCTTCTAAAGCAGACCCATATGATGCCTGTGAGATTCAGCCCCCCTAACGTGAAGATACAGTTTGTTTGTGGACAGTGCTGGAGAAACGGACAAGTCAGTGAACCAGACAAGAACAGGAAGTATTGCACTGCTAAAGCCAGGCACCCGTGAGTAATGCCCTCGCTGCTTTTCAATGCCAGCGCTCTGCTGCACTACCGGGTAGCTCAATTCAAGTCTAAATCTGAGGGAACACAAAGCCACTTTGGGGCTTGGAACTTGGTTTCAGGAGACTAGGTTTCAGGACACTGCACGGCACACCAGGGGAGACTTTGGGGTTTGATACAGCAAAGTTCCCTCAAACTAGCTCTCCTGGAACCAGGTTTCAAGCCACTGTTCTTGAAAAAAGGTGCTTTGTGTTCCCTCAGCTTAAGGATTTCGATTTTTAGGACTTGCATGGTAGAATGTACCTGTTGTTTGTTTTCTTGCTTCTCTAGATGGTCTAGAGAGAGGCGTGTTGTGCTGGTCATGTCCAGTGAACACAAGAAGTGGACCACCATCCGCCCGCTCCCGACCAAGAAACCTATTCCTGCACAGTTTGACGTAGGTTCATCCTTCAGTCTGTATGTGCTCGTTGCCTGCTATGGTAGCCTTTTCTGACATATCTGAAAGTCTTTTTATTTATTTTTATGCCAACAGCTGTGCATCCATATAGCTTCTGGCAAGAAGTGCCAGTACATTGGAAACTGCTCGTTCGCTCACAGCCCGGAAGAGCGAGACGTGGATTTACATGAAGGACACTAGCAGTGAGTATCCAGATCAGACATGTGGACTTACATGAAGGACACTAGCAGTGAGTATCCAGATCAGACATGTGGATTTACATGAAGGACACTAGCAGTGAGTATCCAGATCAGACATGTGGACTTACATGAAGGACACTAGCAGTGAGTATCCAGATCAGACATGTGGATTTACATGAAGGACACTAGCAGTGAGTATCCAGATCAAACATGTGGACTTACATGAAGGACACTAGTAGTGAGTATCCAGATCAGACATGTGGACTTACATGAAGGACACTAGTAGTGAGTATCCAGATCAGACATGTGGATTTACATGAAGGACACTGGCAGTGAGTATCCAGATCAGACATGTGGATTTACATGAAGGACACTAGCAGTGAGTATCCAGATCAGACATGTGGACTTACATGAAGGACACTAGTAGTGAGTATCCAGATCAGACCGACAGCAGCAGAGGCTCAGTGTTACAGAACTGCGTGGAACAGACACGCAGATAATTTAAAAGTGCATCCTACTTTAAAAATGTAGGGGCCCGTTTCACAAAAGTCTTGCAATTGTGATGAGGTTGCGAGGACGCAGAGGTTGGCGCTGCGTGCGTTTCATGAAGCTCTTTGCAAGTGTCATCGCGTGCTCTTTTGCGATCTGTGATGAGTGGAATCACCAACTCGGTAAGACATTTTAAGGCATGGTGACCGATTAGGTAAATACACAATAGCAGGGTTGCAGAGGAAAGCTATTAAAAAAAATAAAAATCAATGGTGAAATTATTGAAATGGCTGGTTGACACAAATCCGTTCTGTTTGGCAAGTAAGCACTGTTGGGGGAGGAGCTAAGAACAGCAGCTGAAATAAGAAAGAAAACGATAGATCTAGCAAGCAGAATGAAATGAGCAGACGAGAGATGAAAAAGTTGATTAAGGAAAACCAAAATGTCTTTCTGTTGACAGAGATCTGGAGCTGTGTAGAATTGACAAGATGTACTTTGAAGTTACAGACCGACAGACATAAGAAAATCACTTTAGCTATGTTAAAAAAAAAAAAAAAAAAAACTCTGTGCAGCAAATGTATTTAAAGAAAAGGGTTACTGGTCTGTGTTCACTGTTCTTTCTTCTTTCTGGAAAGGGGCTTTTGGCCGAAACGTATGTAGCCAGCTAAGACCCTCGCTATCTCGACACTTGTACTAGTCTTTATTAGGGGGCATGCCCGATAATCGAGATGCATTTAGTCTCATTATTTAAACTTGCAGTGGCTGCTGCAGTAAATCTTTGTACAGCTGTGGTGTAGCTCAGTGGAATTGAGGAAAATGCTTTTTGTTTCTGTGATTTGGGGATCCTGTGGGTTTCTTTTAGATTAGTTTTTATCTAGGAGTGAGAAGGAGGCGCGTCACTATTTCTGTCACTTGAGTTTGATCCATCTTATTTATCAAGTGTGTGTGTTGTTTAACTTATTGTACACACTTATTGTGTTGTTGTTGTTGTTATTATTATTTATTATTATTATTATTATTATTATTATTAGATAATTTCTGAAACCCGTATTTTCATTTGCGAGGTGCTTGCGATTGTGAATCGTTGCAAAGCGCTTTGTTGAAACAGGCCCCAGAGTAGTATTCAGATGACGTTATATTGAATGGAATGTCTTAAAATAAGTTACAATTCCTTGAGACTTCCTTGCATTGTCTCTCTCTTAAATCCTACCACTTGACTGTTGCCAGAAGTTGACTGACGTATTTATTTAATGGAAACGTTTTTTTTTTTTTGTCAAGTCCAAGACATGGAGCAGCTGTATGAACTGTGGCTGACGAGTCAGAGTGCGAAGCCGGAGCGCGGAGAGGAGACAGTCAGGCAGAATGGGAATCCGATTCATATGCCCACAGACTATGCTGAAGAAATGGTAAGGAAACGTTCATTGTGATTAGTGTTACTGAACAGTACTGGGCCACACAACACTCTGTAAGCCGTGAATACAGCGTGGCTGTGAACATGAACGTGCTTCTTGGTTATTTGAGCAGGGCGTTAATTGTACTGTAATGCACTCCTAAAGTATTCCTAGACCAGCGTGCAAGGGTAGAAGTAAGGCTCCTGTTGCATAGGAGATTGATCCAATCCTGGTTTTGGTATGAGTTTAATAAGACACAGCTATACATTGTGTCTAATCAAGCTTGTATTAAAACCTGGAATGGATCAATCTCCTATGCAACAGGAGCCTTGCTTCCATCCTGGAGGACTGCAGTGAAATCGGAGGCTGGCATGGCAATGTACTGCTTTACAGATGCAATGTCTCTGTATTTGTTTAGGCTGGCTATCACTGCTGGCTGTGTGGGAAGAACTGTAACAGTGAGAAGCAGTGGCAGCAGCACATCACTTCAGAGAAACACAAGGACAAGCTGTTCAACAGCGAGGACGACCAGAACTGCTGGCAGTATCGCTTCCCTACTGGCTGCTTCAGAGTGTGCGAGAGGTAGGCTTGTGCCATTGCAGAGCTATTTTACTGTGAGTTTAATAAGACTGAGCTTGTTCCCTATACACATTGTGGCTAATCAAGCTGCTATTACAACCTGAAATGGGTGGAAGTGCTCTGCAATAGGAGTCTTATTTCCACATATATAATTTTTTTTTATTTTTTTTAAATGTTCTTGCATTCGTTTTAATTTAACCATGTCCTTTGAAACGTTGACACAATGTAATGGCGTTGCAGGTATCTTAAAGGCACTTGCACAGAGGAAGACAGCTGTAAGCTGGCCCACGACAAAGCAGAGCTGAAGGAGTGGGAGGATAGGAGAGAGTTCCAATTAATGAAGCTGGCCAAAGCAAGGAATGACCACCTGATCGCTCCAAATGATAACGACTTTGGAAAATATAGTTTTTTGCTTAAAGACATTTGTTAAGTCCTTAATTAGCAAGTAAATCAACGAATGCAGTTGAAGAGGGATGGTGCTGAATGAAGTCTGAAACGAGTCTTTGCCACTGCTGAAGAGGAGGAGGACAGTTGAGTCAGTCCTACCATCACTTTGTGTGTCTACAAGGGCAACAGCAGAGGTTATACAAGCTGTCTGCTGTATTCAGATTAGAATCATATGCTGCAGTCACTAGCTTGGCTTTGTTTCAGACATGACTTTGTTTCATCACTGTTTAAAACTGATCAAATGCATCGATGCCTTTCATAGGACAGTAATATACTTTGGTGAGTTGTTATGGAAACGAAGGGGGAGGCTATTCAGTGTATCTACACTGAACAAAAATATAAACGCAACATGCAACAATTTCAAAGATTTTATTGAGTTACAGTTCATACAAGGAAATCAGTCAATTGAAATAAATTCATTAGGCCCTAATCTATGGATTTCAAATGACTGGGAATACAGATATGCGTCTGGTCACAGATACCTTAAAAAAAAAAAAAATAAATAAAAGGGTAGGGGCGTGGATCAGAAAGCCAGTCAGTGTCTGGTGTGACCACCATTTGCCTCATGCAGCGCGACACATCTCCTTCGCATAGAGTTGATCAGGCTGTTGATTGTGGCCTGTGGAATGTTGTCCCACTCCTCTTCAGTGGCTGTACGAAGTTGCTGGATATTGGGGGGACCTGGAACACGCTGTTGATCCAGAGCATCCCAAACATGCTCAGTGGGTGACATGTCTGGTGAGTACGCAGGCCATGGAAGAACTGGGACATTTTCAGCTTCCAGGAATTGTGTACAGATCCTTGCGACATAGGGTCTTGCATTATCAAATTGCCATCAATAAAATGCAGCTTTGTTCGTTGTCTGTAGCTTATGCCTGCCCATACCATAACCCCACCGCCACCATGGGCCACTCTGTTCACAACATTGCTATGAGCAAACCGCTCGCCCACACGACGCCATACATGCTGTCTGCCATCTGCACGGTACAGTTGAAACCGGGATTCATCCGTGAAGAGCACACTTCTCCAGCGTGCCAGTGGCCATCGAAGGTGAGCATTTGCCCACTGAGGTCGGTTACGATGCTGACCTGCAGTCAGGTCAAGACCCTGGAGAGGACGACGAGCACGCAGATGAGCTTCCCTGAGACGGTTTCTGACAGTTTCATCAGCTTTCCGAGTGGCTGGTCTCGGACGATCCCGCAGGTGAAGAAGCCAGATGTGGAGGTCCTGGGCTGCCGTGGTTACACGTGGTCTGCGGTTGTGAGGCCAAATTCTCTAAAACGACATTGGAGGCGGCTTCTGGTAGAGAAATGAACATTCAATTCTCTGGCAACAACTCTGGTGGACATTCCTGCAGTCAGCATGCCAATTGCACGCTCCCTCAAAATTTGAGACATCTGTGGCATTGTGTTGTGTGACAAAACTGCACATTTTAGAGTGGCCTTTTATTGTCCCAGCACAAGGTGCACCTGTGTAATGATCATGCTGTTTAATCAGCTTCTTGATAATCCATCCACCTGACAGGTGGCATATCTTGGCAAAGGAGAAATGCTCACTAACAGGGATGTAAACAAATTTGTGCACAAAATTTGAGAGAAATAAGCTTTTTGTGCGTATGGAAGATTTCTGGGATCTTTTATTTCAGCTCATGAAACATGGGAGCAACACCTTTACATTAAATTTTTGTTCAGTGTAAATGCAGCCACCGCTTACATTTTCATATAGAATGTATCCGCTTGTTTTGAATAAAAAAGTAGACGGGCGATTTTATTGATGGTGTTTGGTTTTTTTTAAATGGTGCATCTGAGCTGCTTGATGAAACGGAAGCGAGTGGAACAAGACGACTTCACGCAACTCTTTTTATTCCCAAAGCTTTTTTTTTGTTTGTTTTGTTTTTAATACAGTGTTCAGGAGGTCAACAGATTATGTTCTTTTTTTTTTTTCTTTTTTGCAGATTTGGGAATAAAGGGGTGTTGTAGGAACGTCACAAAAAAAATCTTGTATAAGTGTTAAAATTTGCCTGCTGATCCAGCATTGATTATTCTCATAATCATTTCTGATGCCTGTTGGCATTGAACTGTATTGACCAACAATGCCAATATTAAAAGATTAATTTACCTTTGTCTCGTGTGTAGCCTTGTTTTACTAGTGAAATGAACACCACGTGTTACGTTACTGTTCCTGAAGGCATGCTGCACAGCGTGGGGCTCCTGCGTTCCTGAAGGCATGCTGCACAGCGTGGGGCTCCTGCGTTCCTGAAGGCATGCTGCACAGCGTGGGGCTCCTGCGTTCCTGAAGGCATGCTGCACAGCGTGGGGCTCCTGCGTTCCTGAAGGCATGCTGCACAGCGTGGGGCTCCTGCGTTCCTGAAGGCATGCTGCACAGCGTGGGGCTCCTGCGTTCCTGAAGGCATGCTGCACAGCGTGGGGCTCCTGCGTTCCTGAAGGCATGCTGCACAGCGTGGGGCTCCTGCGTTCCTGAAGGCATGCTGCACAGCGTGGGGCTCCTGCGTTCCTGAAGGCATGCTGCACAGCGTGGGGCTCCTGCGTTCCTGAAGGCATGCTGCACAGTGTGGGGCTCCTGGTTCTTGTGTTTTTGTAATTGCACCACACCTGGTGTCAATTAGAACTGGATCTGTTACACCCAGGACAACAAAGAGTTAAAATCTTAACCCAAGGAGTTGACTGAAGTTAAGCTTCCTCGCTGTTTTAAGCAGGTTTTCGAAGGTTATTGTTACTTTTCTGATGCAAGGGGTGATCATATGCCTTTACAGTTCATTTCCCATCAGTTTAATTTCTAGCAACAATACAGTTTTGCATTCCTCTGCGAACGTGCACTGTATTGAAAGTGACGGTGTGTAAAGCGCACGTTGTTCTGCGTGTATATTTTTTGTAATGCGGTAACTCCCCACGCCTACATTTTTACCCAGACTGTGTTGCAGCGCGTTTTTCATCCAATAAGCAGTCGCTCTACTCTCTTTTTTAACAGCCTATCAAAATAGGCCCAGTTGTAGTTTGGGACTATCTCAAAAGTACGTAACACACTGTCGCGGTAGTTAAGAGGCTGCTATTTGCAACCATCATCGACTCTGTTTTACATTCTGTTTCCTAAGAAGCACTTCAGCGGTCAACCCTAAAACTGCTTTGCTGCTCCAGCCAAGGCGGAAGCATTGGGGAGTACGTGGCAGAGCGGGGTTTGTCCGATACGCTTCGGGCTCTGAGGGCTTGGATTCGGTCACTATTCAAATAAAGCGGGCTGTGCCAAAGGGGCCTAGTTCCCCCCCTCCCCTGTCCGGTGTTTATAAATGGGAGTGACGGGGTGAGCTCGGAATGCTGCTCCGGTTGCAGGGCTCTCTCCGGCAGGTGGTGAATCAGATGGCCCGGAGACCTGCATTGTTGTGCGGAGCCATCGTGCTGAGTTGCTGCCTGATCCTTGCAATAACGTTCACCTGCAGGTAACGCACGATCTCAGTTTCGCGTACTCTCTGTATATCACAAGAAGGGGTCTGAAAGAAAGGTGCACACGAACACAAACATTATTGTGCTTAATATTAGTGACAGTGCTGTAGCTGTGAAATGTGGGTTAACCCTCACCAATGAACACCACACACCTTGGAACGATTCATTATTTAACAAGGTACCTGGGTTCGTGTTGTTATCTGTCACTTATACACTGTTTTCCAGTGCAGGATAACACACAGTTGTAATATTTAATCGTGTCATTTCTAACACGCCAGTTGACTACATAAATACATGTTTTTATAACCTCGCCAACACTGCCAGTAAGCGATCAATTGCTGGTCGTGTACAGGACGCCGAAGATCGGTGACTGAGTGGCGACGTGTCTCTCTTGTATTTGCGATCACTGATACCACGCAATGGACGTCAGTTTTAACCCTTTCATGCATTACATTTTGAAAATAAGATGCACAAAAGTAGATTTGCACACATTAACAAATACTGTGTTTTTCCTATTGCGTAATATGGGATAGGGTAGGGGGCGTCATCGCATCCTCAGACGAGGCTTGCCATATCATGCATTTACAGCTTCCATGTGTTTATATGAATATATATATATATATATATATATATATATATATATATATATATATATATATATATATATATATATATATATATATATAATTTAAGGGTTTTTTTAGGGTTTTGACTTTTTTTTTTTTAAATAAACTTGCCTTGCTTACCTCGTACTCTGTTTCGACAGTGAGACGAAGCAGGTTGTGTTACCCGCTCTGCCGCCAGCGCGGTTCTTCTCTCCCGGCTCCCCGGTAGTGGACCTGTACCTCGGGCAGCTGGACCAGGCGGAGTCGCTGCGCAGCGCCTCCGAGGTGTCGCTGCTCTATTTCTACGCTCCCTGGTGCGGGCAGTCCATCTCTGCCAGAGGAGAGATCGAGCAGGTTGCCAGGAAGCTGGCAGAGCAGGTAACTAACTGTTTACTGCCGCCGTGGGTGATACAACGCCAGTCACAACAACACATTGAATGTGCTGTATTTGATCAGTCATTTGTATATAGCATTAGTCATGACATAGCCATTGTTAACTCGAGCTGTTTACCAGCTAATATATTTATAGTGTCATATTTTGCAACTGAATTATGAAGATTATCCAAATACTTATTTGTAAGTCAGATTAGGGCTTTGATGTGGGCTAGTCCACTTATGATTGTTAAACCCAGATCTGAGGCAGGGATGCAAGTAAAACTCCTATTGCATAGCAGTTTCCCCCATTCCAGGTTTTACTAGGAGCTTGATTGTATAGTTGCAAGCTCAGGTGTGTCTTATTAAACACCTAGTAAAACCAGGACTAGATCAAACTGCTGTCCAGTAGAAGCCTTACATCCCTGTTGGGTAGAAATGAAATTCTCCTGAAGGACTGAATGGTGAAGCAGTAATGCAGACCAGGGATCCCAGGTCCTCTATTAGCATTGTTCTCAAACTGTGTGTGTGTTCTACGGCTCCACCTGTAGTCCAGTGTGTGTCCTATGCTTCGGAGTTCACCTTGGAGAGCGGCTTCTGCATGTTCTGTGTGCGGCCCCTTTAATAGCACAAGGAATTCCATCAGGGCTCCACCTGACCTCAATAGTTTACTCTCTGCAAGCTTTGTTGATCCCTCGCCCAAGCTTGTTAAACTGGCTTTGCAAGATTTTGAAACTGAGCCTAGTCATGGTGCTGAGGCACAATCACTGGGATCCTTTAAGTTTTGAAAACAATCAGCCCCTTGTTCTTGTGTGAACAGTAGAGCACTGCTGTGATGCTTCATGTGCTGTGGTGTTTGATGTGTTTGTCACAGTGGAGCTGTGGAGTGCTGTGGTGTTTGATGTGCTTGCCCTGGTGGAGCTGTGGTGTTTGATGTGTTTGTCACAGTGGAGCTGTGGGGTGCTGCGGTGTTTGATGTGCTTGCCCTGGTGGAGCTGTGGAGTGCTGTGGTGTTTGATGTGCTTGCCCTGGTGGAGCTGTGGAGTGCTGTGGTGTTTGATGTGTTTGTCACAGTGGAGCTGTGGGGTGCTGTGGTGTTTGATGTGCTTGCCCTGGTGGAGCTGTGGGGTGCTGTGGTGTTTGATGTGCTTGCCCTGGTGGAGCTGTGGAGTGCTGTGGTGTTTGATGTGCTTGCCCTGGTGGAGCTGTGGAGTGCTCCTATAACACTGTGGTTTCTCTATGCAGGTGCAGTTTGTAGCTGTGAACTGCTGGTGGAACCAAGGGAAATGCAGGAAACAGAATAACTTCTATCACTATCCTGTCATACACCTGTACCACAGAAGGTGAGGGAGGAGCAGAGCGGGGCGCGGTTTTGGGATTTGCAGGAGTGGGAATGAGACTGGAGCTGCACTGCAGTTTGGGCTGGTCACACCTGGGTCCCCCGATGAAGTGACTAACATGGGATTTAGCAAAGTGGATAGATATTTTTACAAGGTGTTTCTCTTCCACAAGGGGGCGGGGGGGGGGGGGGGGGGGGGGGGCTGTGCGGCGGCTGTTGTTCAAGAAAGCACGTGTTTATAGTACATGCTGTGTACACATGACTTACTGTCAGGGGACTACTAACGGACACTGTGTTGGCCCCCCCCCCCCCTCCCCCCCCTCTCTCTCTCTCTCTCTCAGGTTTGTAGTACCTGCTGTTTACCTGAATGAAAGTCCTATGAGTTGCACTGTGCCCCTCTCTCTCTCTCTTGCACAGGTTTGTAGTACCTGCTGTGTACCTGAATGAGTCCTATGAGTTGCACTGTTCCCCTCTCTCTCTCTCTCTCTTGCACAAGTTTGTAGTACCTGCTGTTTACCTGAATGACAGTCCTATGAGTTGCACTGTGCCCCTCTCTCTCTCTCTCTGTCTCTCTCTCTCTTGCACAGGTTTGTAGTACCTGCTGTGTACCTGAATGAGTCCTATGAGTTGCACTGTGCCCCTCTCTCTCTCTCTCTGTCTCTCTCTCTCTTGCACAGGTTTGTAGTACCTGCTGTGTACCTGAATGAGTCCTATGAGTTGCACTGTGCCCCTCTCTATCTCTCTATCTGTGTCTCCTTGCACAGGTTCGGCCCCATTGAGTACAATGGTCCCATCACGGCTGCCTATGTGGAGAAGTTCATTCGCAGGGTGATCACTCCTCTCCAATACGTTCCTTCCCGAGCCGGACTACAAAACTTCTTGTCTCATTATGAGGTGTCTTTCTTTCTTGAGTTCTTTTTTTTTTTTTTTTTTTTTTTTTCATTAAGCCCACAAAAAAACAAATACTGCCACCGAGCAGAAGTTCAAACACAAAGTTTACACGCTTAGGAAATTAAGTGACCCCAGTACTAACCCTGCTCCCTGCTCTCTCAGCCAGGGGTTCTGGGGTACTTTGAATTCAACGCCTCTCCACAGCCCCCTGGGTACCTGACCTTCCTCGCCTCGGCTCTGCAGGCTCTCAGGAGAGGTAAGGGGCCAGTCTGCAGCTGCTTTAATGAGGAGACCTGTGCTAGTCCTGCACCCAAGCCAAGCAGGTGAAAAAATCTCCCAATGAAATGCAGAGTAACCCCTATAAAGGGGGAGTCTGTATTGTGTCTGTATGTTTGTCCCTTTAAAGCACTGTGGTGTTTCTTTCAGGGATGCTGTTTGAAATGCAGAGTAACCCCTATGAAGGGGGAGTCTGCATTGTGTCCGTGTGTTTGTCCCTTTAAAGCACTGTGGTGTTTCTTTCAGGGATGCTGTTTGAAATGCCTGAAGCAATGCTATCTGACACAGTGGTTTTTGTAGGAGGGTCTCAGGGCTTCACAATGTGAGCACAACTGATGAGGTTACTATGGGTTACACGCAATCAGCCAATGAGCATTTTCTGTTCTTCAGGGTATATGAAGAGTGTTATTGGATCATGTAGGATGAATGCACCACTCAGAAGGTTGGTCCATAAATGACTTAGAAATAAAATGAAATCATGTACATTACATCTGCAGTGGCATGCAACATTAGCACTTCTTATTGAAGCATTTCTTTTAGAATTGGTGTGAAGTAAAGGGCTCTCCCTAGAGCTGCTTGCACCTCTCTCTCTCACCTCCTTTCTGTGATTTCAGATTTCCAGGGTGTCGTGCGTTTTGGGGTGATAACAAGTAAGGAGGTGGCAAAAGCAATTTCACTGGACGCTCCCGGGACAGTCTACATGCACAGACACTTCAACACGTCTCTGGTGAGTAACGAGAAAGCAGCCTTCGAAACTGGGACTGCTCACTCCTTTCAAAACCACACGTTGCTGAGACACAAATACAGAAGAAGCGTGCAGACACTAAGCTCTGGGGATGTGCTTCACACTGTCTTCTCTGGTTCTTGCAGACGTTCCCAAGCCACCAGCTGAACTTCACCTCAGAGAACATCTGCCGGTGGGCCTTGGAGCACCAGGAGCAGCTGGTGCGCTGGCTGCGTCCTCACGGGGGGAAGAGCCGCTCTCTAGAGCAGGAGCTGAGGAAGGGGGCCGTGCTGCTCGTCTTCGTGCCCTTCGACCCTCTGGCCCCCAGCCAGCCCCTCGTGGAGGAGGTGAGGGGACCAGTCACTGCTGAGCACTTCACCTGAGCCAGCTGCTTCCTCATAGAGGCTCCACTGGGATTTTTAGCCATACTCCACCTCCTTTCGTCCCCAATGCGGGAGACATGTTTCAATGCAGTGAGTTTGTAGATGAACCAGTCCTCTGTGGAAGAGAGTTGAAATGAAGGTTTCGGAAAACCGAGTGTATTCGGAAAACTGAATCAGAAAATGGGTTTCTGAAAACGACCTGTCAGTCAGCGTCCTCTGGATTGCTTCATGACAGTCGTAATTCTGAGGGCAATTATTGTGGGGAAGATGAATCTATTCTGGAGGTCAGTCAGGCATGCAAACAGACATGTAGGACTGAGAGTAAGCTTGGCTCCTTTAGAACGACTGTCCTAGGGGCGCAGTTCTGCTCTGTTGTATGTACAGCAGTCTCTTTCCAGATGCACTTCAACCAGGTACAGAAGTGGGGTTTGATTTCTGTGTGATCCTGTTTAAAGGAAGTTGTTGGTTCTGAGAACATTTCGCCGTCTCATAGCTGCTTGGCTGTTCCTGATCAGTCTGCGATTCTGTTTGATCTCTTGAAGCCCTGTGAGTTGCAGCTCGAGCCTTCTAGAATGCAAGCAGCATTTCTAATCCAGCGGTGGTGTCGCTGCCACTGTGGCATTCAAAAGAGCCCGGATTAAAAGTAAATTCCTATTGCAGTGATTGAAACAAGCAGGTCTTGATCCCAGAGTGATGGGAGAGATGGAACTCCACAGGGTTAGAAATAGGATTTGGAGTAAATCTATCTGAGAACTAGCCCAGAGTCCCTGCTATCTTTCCTAGCATATGGGGAGGGGAGATGGGTTCTGTTACAAAAGAATAATCTGTTCCTTGTGTCTTTGTTGAATTGGCAGGTGGCAGAGATTGCTGTGCAGTATCACAGCTGCAATGGCTCGTCCTGGCCTGGCTTCATGGATCCGGCAGTGTGGGGCGAGCCTGGCTCCCTGAGCAGAGCCCCCTGCTGCAACACGCTGGCTCTCCCGCACTGGCTCTCCGCCTCCAGGACTCATAATGTCTGTGAGCTGTGTCTCTCCCAGTCCCTCGGGCCCCGGCCCTGCCCCTCCCTGGACTCGCTGTACCTCCGAGAGGACTCCTTCACACAGCCCATCTCCGGGAAGGTGCAGTGCAGCCATGTCCTGAGCTCCTCCAGCCCCCTGGACTACTACACTGCCTGCTGCTGGGGTCTCAGCAAGGGCTCCTCTACACAGCAGCAGCAGGAAGGGCGCTCTGTGCTGCCTCACATTGAGGACTGCGGCTCTGCTTCTGCACACAGCGCTGTTACAGGGCTCAAGTGTAGGACTAACAAGACCCTGCACTTTTACTTGCTGGACTCGGGGCTGCATTGGGAGTTTGCCAGGAGGCTGGGCGCCCCCGAGAATGCCAGCATGACAGGGTTTGCCACTGTGCTGAACCTTCAGGATGAGGTGCACCATGTCCTGGACCAGGAGCGGGGCATTGTGAGAAACACGCTGGGTATGTTCCTGCCTGGAAGGGGCTGTGTGTCTGTGGTAATGTTAGAACACGCTGGGTATGTTCCTGCCTGGAAGGGGCTGTGTGTCTGTGGTAATGTTAGAACACGCTGGGTATGTTCCTGCCTGGAAGGGGCTGTGTGTCTGTGGTAATGTTAGAACACGCTGGGTATGTTCCTGCCTGGAAGGGGCTGTGTGTCTGTGGTAATGTTAGAACACGCTGGGTATGTTCCTGCCTGGAAGGGGCTGTGTGTCTGTGGTAATGTTAGAACACGCTGGGTATGTTCCTGCCTGGAAGGGGCTGTGTGTCTGTGGTAATGTTAGAACACGCTGGGTATGTTCCTGCCTGGAAGGGGCTGTGTGTCAGTGGTAATGTTAGAACACGCTGGGTATGTTCCTGCCTGGAAGGGGCTGTGTGTCTGTGGTAATGTTAGAACACGCTGGGTATGTTCCTGCCTGGAAGGGGCTGTGTGTCTGTGGTAATGTTAGAACACGCTGGGTATGTTCCTGCCTGGAAGGGGCTGTGTGTCTGTGGTAATGTTAGAACACGCTGGGTATGTTCCTGCCTGGAAGGGGCTGTGTGTCTGTGGTAATGTTAGAACACGCTGGGTATGTTCCTGCCTGGAAGGGGCTGTGTGTCAGTGGTAATGTTAGAACACGCTGGGTATGTTCCTGCCTGGAAGGGGCTGTGTGTCTGTGGTAATGTTAGAACACGCTGGGTATGTTCCTGCCTGGAAGGGGCTGTGTGTCTGTGGTAATGTTAGAACACGCTGGGTATGTTCCTGCCTGGAAGGGGCTGTGTGTCTGTGGTAATGTTAGAACACGCTGGGTATGTTCCTGCCTGGAAGGGGCTGTGTGTCTGTGGTAATGTTAGAACACGCTGGGTATGTTCCTGCCTGGAAGGGGCTGTGTGTCTGTGGTAATGTTAGAACACGCTGGGTATGTACCAGGAAACAAAACCTAGAGGTGTTGTCTTTCTACTCCTTCCTGACAGCAGTGAAGACGGTGCAGCTGGTTCCTAACTGAGCTGTGCCAGGTTATAGTCTAACAGAATACTTGGAGCTCCCACGAATTGTGCATGACATGTTATCAAACATCGAATTGCAGATGTGGTCGAAAAGGAACACTTTTGTAGAAAGAGTTTAGTATGCATGGTAAACAATATTCAAAATCAAATTAACCAAGAGTGACAGAACAAATGCAAATGCAATAGGCAAGAATTAAGAGGCATTAGTACTCAACTAAACAACGTTTTTATTACCGGTTTTACTACAGAGCTTTGGTTTACGCAGCACATAGCAATCTGGCTGTTTCTGTTGCGTTTCAGAGTCCTTCATTCAGAACTACAGCGCCCCCTACAGTCCGCTGCAGAGGCACCTGGTCGGGGAGGCCGCGCAGGAGCCTGTGGGAGAGTCTTTAATCACCACGGTGACCACTGGGACATTCCACAGAACCGTGATGGACCCTGAAAAGGTGCTTTTTAATGATTCTCTTACCCTGGCAGAGAAAGAGCTGCCAGCCCATTGGTGGTTTCGTTTTCTGGTACTGATGACCGATTTAACGTTCACTTGTCGAGTGAAACGGATCCTTCAATGGAAACAGAGTGAAAGGTGTGTTTTAAACGGGCCGCTCCGGTTGGTTTAATGAAAGGTATGTTTTAAACACACAGCAGGGGGCGCTGTGTTAGGAAGCTCTTCCCTGCCTGTACTTACGGATTGTTTGCTTGCAGGACGTCCTCCTCTTCTACCACACTCAGTGGTGTGGTTTCTGCTCCGCTCTCAATCACGTCATCATCCAGCTGGCCCGTCTCTCCCTGTCCAACCAGAGACTGGCTGTGTGCAGGTATGAGGCAGGACGAGGACACACAGGGACACATAGTGTCCTTATCATCTAAAAATGTTTTTTTCCACACACGTACCCTTTTACAAACTAACATGCCGTCCGTGCGACTGGACGTTAACGAGGGAGGGAGTTCTGGGGCTGTTAACGAGGGAGGGAGTTCTGGGGCTATTAATGTTAACTTTTTTTTTTTTTTTTATTCTTTTAGAATAAATGCTGCCAAAAATGATCTCCCGTGGGAGTTTATGGTGGACCGTTATCCAACCATTCTGTTCTTCCCAAGCAACAGGTAATGTACATGGCTTACCTGAGGGGAGAGTTACTTTATAGATCAGGACATCAGCTGTACCCTACACCCTGCCCCGCGCTGTTACACTTGAATTAGTGATCAGCTGTACCCTGCACCCTGCCCTGCGCTGTTACACTTGAATTAGTGATCAGCTGTACCCTGCACCCTGCCCTGCGCTGTTACACTTGAATTAGTGATCAGCTGTACCCTGCAACCTGCCCCGCGCTGTTACACTTGAACTAGGTGATATTCAAACAATCCAGAGGAGTCCCTCTCTGCTATCTGGACTCCTGCTCTCCTCTCTCCTCGCTCTGCTGTCTGCTCTCCTCTCTGCTCTCCTCTCTGCTGTCTGCTCTCCTCTCCTGTTTGCTATCCTCAGAGCTTTATTGTTATTGTATGGATTTATTTTCACACTTTCAAACTGTAAGAAAAGGCCTCTAACTGGTTTCTGTTTTAGTAATTAAGACAGATGTCATCAAAGCCTTTTGTGCTGTGCTCGTTGCTGTATGCATTGGCAGCAGGCATTGTGCTGCAATGATTCACGCCAGAGGCACAGACAAGCTCCCACAAGGGAGGCTATTATTAACAACAGGGGCACTGCTGATGTCAGGCGAGAGCTTTATTTGAGTTACATCCTTAAACTGTCAGTGCCTGCCTCCCGCTCTCTCTCCCGCCCGCTCTCTCTCCCGCCCACTCTCTGTCCCCATCACGCATGCTCACTCTCTCTCCTGCCCACTCTCTCTCTCTCCATCACGTGCACGCTCTCTCTCTCTCTCTCTCTCTTGCTCTGCTTCCTGTTTTAGAAGCATCGCTCCTGTTATGTAAGGTGGATGTGATTCACAGTCACGAGTCTGTCCCTGCTGCATAAAGCCAGTGGCATTCATCAAGCAGAGGTGAAGCAGAGTGACGTCTCTCTTTGCAGACACTGAGATAAGAGATGCTCAGTCACAAAGCAGGCCAGCTTTACTGTGGAGGAGTCTAGTATTGCTGTGCACTGCAGTGTAATAATTAGCACCCTGTTTAAGTGGCTGGTTACAGAATGCCAGTTCAATAGCCTGCGGCAGCTCCACACAGCCCTGTGCATGCTTTCTGCAGTCAGAGTAATGACATTGTTTTTGAAAATCACAATGGCTCTCTTACATAACTAAGGTTAGCAAATACGAAACTAAAAGCCTTTTGTTTGTTTTGTTTTTTTTTTCCCCCCTGTGGTGCTGTCAGCACAGAATTAAAGCAGGAACCCAACACAGTCATTGCACAGAGCCAGGGTTCAGCTGCGTTTCAGAGAGCGGCGCGGCTCCTCGCTCACACAGCCAGGGTTCAGCTGCGTTTCAGAGAGCGGCGCGGCTCCTCGCTCACACAGCCAGGGTTCAGCTGCGTTTCAGAGAGCGGCGCGGCTCCTCGCTCACACAGCCAGGGTTCAGCTGCGTTTCAGAGAGCGGCGCGGCTCCTCGCTCACACAGCCAGGGTTCAGCTGCGTTTCAGAGAGCGCTGATGCTCCTCATACATAGGGCTCCAGGAGCAAAATACCTGAATCAAGCACTGGAGTTACTGTCCTGGCTGAATAAAGTAAATAACCCTCATTTTATTTACTGTTCAGGAAACACCTCAGCGTGAAGTATCCCGAAGACGCTCCCATCACCCTCCCCAACCTGGTCCGATTCGTACAGCGGCATTCCAGCCTGCTCCGCTCCTCCTCCTCGGCTCTCCACCGGGAGAAAGAACCGCTGCTGCAGAACCCGACTCCATCGGACAGCAGGGCAGACACGTGCCAGGGAGAGTCCGAGGACCTGCTGCCCCAGAACACGCTGCAGGAGAGGGGGGGGTAGGGCTGATCATGAGGAGGTCCTGTCCGCATTGGACAGCGGGTCAGACACACACCAGGAGGGACCCCCTTGTAAATGAGATGTGACTCTCAAGGGGTTTGTCCTGGCTGAATGGATGAATTTGGAGGGGGAGACGCAGCCAGACTCCTCCCAACACCATCTCAGTTTTACAATCGGCTACTAATGTGGTTTACTAGAACTGCACTCGTTTTTAATTGTGTATGTTTCTGAAGATCATTAAGTACTTTTTTCTTTTTCCTCTGGAGGTAATTGTCATTGACACATTCTTATTTTTTTTTTTAATGTTCTAGAAATTATGCAGAACTTGATGATGATGATGATGATAATGATAATAATATTTATTTTTGCAACACTTCCCTGCAGTCAAGAAGAATCTGTTTTTTTTTTTTTTTTTTTTTTAATAATTTCAGGTAAATATAAATGCTGCATTTGTTTACACATCAGATGTTGGGCAGATTATTATTATATTTATTTTTTTTACAAGTTAAACTGTGGGTTAATTTACTTGGCTTTTGAGATGTTTGCGTGTCTTCAGCTTTTTATAAAGATGATGCCTACATGGTGAATATAATAAATGGTGATGTTGGCAGAAGAGTGGAGCGAAGGAAATAGAAGCATGGCCATTCAGATGCTCTGCGTTTCAAGCGCAACAGCCTGTAATAGAACAGAAATGACTGGCAAGCATGTGGAAAGTACCTACAAAGTTTTATTAAGTTACTGAAGATACACAGAATCATGAGAGCAGATGGAGAGGGGCAGCACTTGCATGGAGCAGACTAAACTCTCGCTACACAGCCCCAGCATGGGGGAAACACAGCGCTGCGGAAACTGCCAGCAGGTAAAGGGTTAACAGCGCTGCGGAGACTGCCAGCAGGTAAAGGGTTAACAGCGCTGACACACAGAGAAGTCCATGAGGTTTTTACATGCACATTTTCCTCAATGCAACTTACACATGCTCATTTCAGCTAAAGCAACGCTGTTCTCTTGTTCATGCATCTCTTAATGAAAACTCAATTAAAATAAATCCTGGTGGACGATCCTGGCAGTTTCTGCTTTTTAAACAAGTTCACCATAACTGGTAGCGATCTCACAGTGCAGCAGGCAGTCCAATAGTTTCAGTCCTTCAGTATTCTTGTTCACATTCCTCATGAGTGCACATCAGATTTGTTAGTTTCAGTAATTCGGAGGTGGGGGGGGGGCTTAATAGGAAGGATTTTATTAACAATGACTCTGAGTTCAAACTTCATTCAAAATAAGACCACGTTGGTCATCTCTCAGTTAAGAACAACAGCAAAGATACTGCGTTTCATTGGAAAAAGCATCAATATAAAAACAAAATACTCTCATCTATCTTACTGTAATATCATTTCAACATGCTTTTCTCACTGTAAAAGGAGATGTTATTGCTCAGCTGCCCCAAGGACCTTCCAGATAGTGGGGCTGGAAACCATGCCACAGCCATCCTTCATGAGTCCTGGAGGGTAAGAGCAGGGCAGCGTCTTAGCAGAAAAAAACAGCAGCTACTGTTCTCCAAACCTAGCAGGGTTCTCTTAAAAACACCAGCTATTGTGAGCATTAAAAACACGACGATTCTGTAAACACACGTTCTCAGAAATAAAGAAAAATAACTGGTTGGCTGGACATCGACACGCTGTGACTGAAGAATTGAAGGCTGAAGTGATGCATCGTATCGTTATCGCTGTCGAGAGTCAGTCCTGTGCATCGTTTCATTATCGCTGTCGAGAGTCAGTCCTGTGCATCGTATCGTTATCTCTATCAATAGTCAGTCCTGTTTATCGTTTCATTATCGCTACCAATAGTCAGTCTTGTGCATCGTATCGTTATCGCTGTCGAGAGTCAGTCCTGTGCATCGTATCGTTATCGCTGTCGAGAGTCAGTCCTGTGCATCGTATCGTTATCGCTGTCGAGAGTCAGTCCTGTGCATCGTATCGTTATCTCTGTCGAGAGTCGGTCCTGTGCATCGTATCGTTATCGCTGTCGAGAGTCAGTCCTGTGCATCGTATCGTTATCTCTGTCGAGAGTCAGTCCTGTGCATCGTATCGTTATCGCTGTCGAGAGTCAGTCCTGTGCATCGTATCGTTATCGCTGTCGAGAGTCAGTCCTGTGCATCGTATCGTTATCGCTGTCGAGAGTCGGTCCTGTGCATCGTATCGTTATCTCTGTCGAGAGTCAGTCTTGTGCATCGTATCGTTATCTCTGTCGAGAGTCAGTCCTGTGCATCGTATCGTTATCTCTGTCGAGAGTCAGTCCTGTGCATCGTATCGTTATCGCTGTCGAGAGTCAGTCCTGTGCATCGTATCGTTATCGCTGTCGAGAGTCAGTCCTGTGCATCGTATCGTTATCGCTGTCGAGAGTCAGTCCTGTGCATCGTATCGTTATCGCTGTCGAGAGTCAGTCCTGTGCATCGTTTCGTTATCGCTGTCGAGAGTCAGTCCTGTGCATCGTATCGTTATCTCTGTCGAGAGTCAGTCCTGTGCATCGTTTCGTTATCGCTGTCGAGAGTCAGTCCTGTGCATCGTATCGTTATCTCTATCAATAGTCAGTCTTGTGTATCGTTTCAACAATATTGACAGTCAATCCTGCGTATCATTTTCTGGTTAAAGGTTTTGCATAAGAAAAGTTTGTTATACCTTAGTTGGAACGATAGTAAAAGACCAATTCCAAAATTTCGTTCCCTTCTTGCAAAGGGAACTTTTTTTTTTTTTCCCCCAATCGGCACGCATTTATTATATTTCAGTGCAGACTTTCTCCCCATGTGTATATATATATATATATATATATATATATATATATATATATATATATATGTGTGTGTGTGTGTGTGTATGTAAATGTGTTCATTTTTTTTAGTCAGTGGGCTTTGCTTTGACCATTGGCTGGCTCAAATCAACCTGGACAAGGTAAGACAATGAGTAAATATTTTGTTTTGTCAGTATATGCACAAACTGATGTAATTTAATCTGTCGAACAGTTTGTAACCCTTTACTAGCACTGTTGCACAGTAATCCACAGTTCCACGTGCATTACTGCTATTTTATGTTACTCTTTCATGATGTCGATGAATTGATGCATCGGCTTTATTGGAAAACGATCTTGATGGCATCACTCCAGCCTTAGAACAACATAACAAACACACAACTGTCCTCCGGTTACACAGCCTCCTGCCTCGTTTTCATTAACAATGAAAAGCAGCAGGTCCTGGAACAGTACAATGCACCGAGGGCAGATATGTTGCTTTCCCTACTTAGCGTTTCGTTCTGCAGTTTACAGGTTACACAGCTGCTATAGCAGTGAAAGTAGCTTCATCAAAAGGTTAGACTCAGCTGAACGTTCAATTCAAAAGGAATTGCAGAAATGCTGGAGTGTCTTTTTATTTATTTCGTCCAGGCAGTGCAGTGCAGGCATTTCCTTCTATAAACTCTGAAACTGCGAAGCCACTAGGCACTGTCAGCCCACCTCTAGAGAATCTGTCATTCGAGTCAAGGGAGAACAGAGTCTTCCAGAAAGAAAGCTACTTTGGATCTTCACAGCGCTGCTTGGGACAGGCAGAGCGGGGGTCGTGGGGTTCACAGTTAACTGTGACTCTCTGTGCCATTGGGGGTCAGCTTGGTTTTCCTCTCCACTCGCGGCCCCTTGGCAGAGTACTGCACCAGCAGGAAGGGCTCCTTGGTCTCCCCCTCCCCCACGATGCTCTCCTCATCCTCGGACTGGCCGATGTGCTGCAGCCGCAGGTAGCACCAGCAGCCCAGTATCAAGGCCCCCAGCGCAGCGATGGCAATCAGGATCACGATCACAGTGACCACGCCCGTGGTGGGGCTGTGGTCCACAATCGACATGACCGGCCCGGAAAACTAGCAAACAGGGAAAAAAGGTTGGAATGGGAACCGGGGACAGACACCCAGGGCTTGAGAGCTTGTGGAAGTCAGTGGTTACGAGTTTGGAAAAGAAACCTGGAAAATAGAGAAGAAGAAATTAAATCAGGGAAGAAAACAAAAAGACAGAATCTGTAACTGTTTGTAAACCAAGCACACCTAATTAATAAAGCTCATTGAGATGAATAATTTCCAAGAGTTCTGCTTCTGTTGAGAACTACAATTAAACAGACCTGAACCCTGAGCTGCGGCAACACTGAAACCCAGCTGAACCCTGAGCTGCGGCAACACTGAAACCCAGCTGAACCCTGAGCTGCGGCAACACTGAAACCCAGCTGAACCCTGAGCTGCGGCAACACTGAAACCCAGCTGAACCCTGAGCTGCGGCAACACTGAAACCCAGCTGAACCCTGAGCTGCGGCAACACTGAAACCCAGCTGAACCCTGAGCTGCGGCAACACTGAAACCCAGCTGAACCCTGAGCTGCGGCAAAACTGAAACCCAGCTGAACCCTGAGCTGCGGCAACACTGAAACCCAGCTGAACCCTGAGCTGCGGCAACACTGAAACCCAGCTGAACCCTGAGCTGCGGCAACACTGAAACCCAGCTGAACCCTGAGCTGCGGCAACACTGAAACCCAGCTGAACCCTGAGCTGCGGCAACACTGAAACACACCTCCTGCTTGAAGCTGGTGAAGCTGCTGACACAGCTTCCTTTGCTGCTAAAACTAAAAATACAAGTGGCTACCAAGCAGCATGTACCAGCGTACGCTGTCCGGTGGAGGGGTGTCACTTCATGTCATACAGGCACACAGAAGCACATGAACACTAACAGAATGGGATCCCAACATTCTCAGGGAATGTACAGAGAGAAGTGGATTGAAATCACTGGAAGGCATTCCCAGCAGGCTGCCTCTCCTCCACTCCGCTATGCCAGAGCTGTGCTGTACAGGGAGCAGCTGAGTCACCAATACTAAACAGGAACACAAACTACAAGAACACAATTAAAGCAAATGGATACTGCAGACTCCAGGCTCCCAATCTGGAGAATAGGAGTTATTGATTTCCAGTCACCCCACATATTTATTTCATTCACATTAGCTCGGGGCCACAAAGGGTTTTAAAATGACTTTAGATAGGAATCAAATGACTGAGTAGCATGACCAGAGATAGATACATATAGCAGTTCCCTAAAACTGCGGAGAAGTCAGGTTTTTGAGCCACTGTTGCGAAACGACTGTACGTCTCTGAGTCTGCTGACAGCACCAGCCTGGCTCTGTTTGTGCTTTCTGAATGCTCATTACTAACTGATGTCCGCCAGCCTGTGACTGTGCCACATGGGGACCGGAGTGGAAACATCCCATACTTCACTGATTCAGGGTCAGGCCATGCTGGCTGCACATGGGAAACATCTTCCACGCCCTGTACGAGGGCTCTTCACACGCTGTCAGCCACGAATTCTTGTCCCAGCTATGTGTTTTCCGATGTCACTTGCGGTTGGGATGTGCATATCGATTGCTCAGCAAGAGTCACACATACCTTCGGGGAATGTAAACTAACAGGGCCGTCAACGCGCTTCCTGATAAACGCACATTATGGAATAATTGAGAATGTGGTAAAGGGTGCTCCACGGGTCTATTCCTGTCCCAAACCAACAATCCACTGTTTCTGCGCAGCTGTTTCATCTACACTGGTTTTAACAGGAGTTTGACTAGCCACAGTGTGTGGGTAACAAGCACGGGTCTAAAACCAAGACTGGATCAAACTGCTATGCAATGGGAGTCTTACTGCCAGCCCCGGACTATCTGACTTACACAGCACACGTCATTCCTATACGATATTATATAACCACCTGCTAAACACCTCCAACGGTCACATCACGCAGCAAACACATTAAAAAATGAAATAGTTTTTGTCCCTAGATATGTGATAACTTGTGAAAATGAGCTTGCAGCTATATTGTATATTATCTCGAAGCCTATGGATTATAGGCGACACATAACGATGTATATGCCGTTGTCGCGCTTGTAAAACGCCAGGATTTTGAACAGACTGTCGGCACGAACCCATATTACACAGATTAGCAACACAGGTCTTATTAGGCGTGCAATGCACAGCCCAGCCGTGAGCATCTTAAACACATTTTAATGAATCTATGCATTCTGCACATGGCTGTCCTAAAAAATCCGTAGCATTGAGTCGATTCTGCAATAAAAAGAGAGAGAGAGAGAGACCACTGCAGTATTGTTACAGCTCCATTGTAACGATCCGGTCCGCTGCATGCACCCTGTATAAATACAATACAAAATACAGCAGGGGGGGGTTAGACACGTCACAACACAGCTGCACTCATGAGCTCAGAAACACACACAAAACAACCCTGACGAGAACAGTGAGACCGCCGCTTGCTGTTCTGCCTTATTACAAAATAACCATTTAGAAAGCTAACCTTCTGAGAAGCGATTTCTCGATCGGTTTATCAAAAGCAAACCTCCTCACCCCTGCTGCATTAAACAATAAATAAATAAACGAATAAGCACGCTTGAAACTGTAATGCTCACCGTGGCGGTGCGGGAATCCCTGATCACAGCCAGCAGCGGTGCTTCCACACTGCGAGCTGCTTTCTGTCAGGGTGAAAAAGCCTTCACGTACCCGTCAACTCTTCAAGCAGAGGAAAACACACACATCGAGCCAGTCTGTCTCTGTGTCTCTGTGTGTGTGTGTGTGTCTCTCTCTCTCTCTCTCTCTCTCTCTCTCTCTCTCTCTCTCTCTCTCTCTCTCTCTCTCTCTCTCGGAGAAGCGATCATTAACATAACCCTACCCCCCCTCCCCTCATTAGTTTCATATTGCAAGAAATACAATAACGGGTGTGATAGACGAGGCTGTCAGCCAATGAAATAGAAATAAAAAGCATCAGCAAAAGAGCGACAGGGAGAGATTAGCCAATCAGCAATGAGGTTGCACACTGGGGCTCAACCCCCCCCCCCCCCCCCCAAAAAAAACAACACTGCTTAACGAACAACGTGACGTTTTTTGTTGTTATTTTAAGAAAATCTACGTGACCTGTAGTATGATGATTGACACATTATTTAAAAAAAAAAAAAAAAACACGTTAAAATAAGAGCATGATTATGGATTTAGAAACAAATAGAGATTAATTTATACATTATACATTCATTTATGTACAGAACTGAGACCGATAAAAGGGTTTTAGATGGAGCGCAGACGCGGCGCAGTGAAGCGGGTGCCCTCTGCTCTTCACAGTGGGTAGTGCAGGTAGTGAAATTCAGCGATAGCTTTATTGTGTTACACAGCGCTCGCCTGGCTATAGTGGAAATAGTTTATTTTACTAGAACCAGCAGTTCTGCCTAATGACCACACGATGGCAGCATTGGACAAGGAATAAGTCACACCCGTCTCGTTAAAGTTCACTTTAGCCATTGTAAGCGCCGCACCGAATTAAGGAGCTCCACCGGGGGCGTGTCTCTGTGTAAAACAGACATGGTTAATTAATCTTCTAGCCAATGAGAAAGCCTGCTGTTCCATGGAAGTGATATGGCATAGTGGGCTAATTCACAAGCATGCTGTATTGTTCTCCTGGAGGACTGGAGTCAGATCTGGCTGAATCCCCCTTTCCATCCTCTCCTCCCTCCACAGTGCAGGTCTGCTCCTCCTCCGTCTGTGGACAAGCAAACCAACATCACTAGTTATAACCAACACCATTACGTACCTCAGGTACTCACCTCTGGCAGACGGATTAAAACATCTGTTTTTGGGGAGAGAAGAACATGGGATTAGCCCACTATGCCACGATAAAAAAATTGTTTCGCTTGTCAATAAGCTAAGAGAACTAATTCTTTGAATATAAAGGAAGGAACTCCTCTGGAGTCGAGTTCAGTTCCACAAGCAGGATGAGCCCATCATGCTAGCGAACTAGCGCACTGCACATCTGGCTCCTTCTAACAGACAAGCGGACTGACTTTGTACATGAGACGAGCTTCCCTTTACCAAGCTCGCACACCCATTGAAATGCACCCGGGAGGAGAGCTGCCGTGCCGGCACTGTCTCACCAGAGGCTGCACGGCTCCTTTCATGCTCTTACCTTCCTTGTTCTCACACCTTGTAAGCCACTGTGTGGTGTGTCGTGTTGATGTCCCGTTTCTCATATAGAAGACAAGCGTGTCCTGTGACTGTTGGATCCAGAAGGGCCGCAGTTGAGAATGTGGTGGTCCGGGGGTTGCCTGTTAGCAGGTGTGTTTTCATTGTTTGTTAATCACCTGCCCCTGATTCAGACTGGAATCACTGTACGACTTTGTCAGTCTGCTCAGGTGGAATGCCCAGCATGCTCCGGGTTATATGCTTTATAATTTGTTATTTTCACTCCCAGCGGTCCATTAACAGGTCTCAAGAGCTCCCCTATTCCCACCCACCCAGCTGGCCCGCTGCCTATCGGTCATCATGCACGCCTGCTAGAGGCGAGATACCATAAATCGAGCAGACGTTACATTCCACTGCAACACTTTCAGCCGACTAACCCTTACACCTTGTGTGGATGTCAAAATGCAATATGAACAAATACAAAATTATATATATATATATATATATATATATATATATATATATATATATATATATATATAATGTGTCTTGGCAGACATGTATTAATGCACACAGTAGCGTTACTAACATGACGTGTGTGCGAATGGTATGCGCTCCACCCCACACAAAGCTCAGTGGAAAGTTTTTTTTTGCGAAATAAAGACCCACAGTTGCGCTGTTTACTGTGAGTCAGGCGGAACGATTTAAATTAGGGGGTGTTTCTTACATAACGTCAAGACGGAAACGAATTATTTTGCCTCGTTTTCCTGCTTTTTAATTCCTGCGGATTTGCTGTATTGTTTGAACGCTCGCGTACAGGTTTGTGCCCGAAACGTTGTGTTTTCTTTTGTTTTTCACGATTGTTTGTTTCCTCGGGGTTTCTTTGTTGATGCTTCGTAGGGTTACAAAGTAAATTAAAGTTACCGGACGGCAGATCGGTGGTGGTTTACATTCAGAACAGAATGTTTTATTAGTCTGGTTTATATTTGAAACATTAGCTCTAACTAGCTACATATGCGTGAAACAAATGCTTGCGGTTTCACAAAAGCTAGGGGCTGTGTGGAGGGGGGCTTCCAGGGTTTCCGCCTGTCTGTCTGTGTTTTTTTGCTATAATTGTATATACAAATTGAGTGTAAATATGATATTTGTCAAACAACTATAGAAGTGCAAGTTTAAACATCATACACTCGTTAGCGGTTCCGACCCATTTTCCAATCGTTGTGGTATACGCAGTCCTGTAGATTCACCAGAGCGCAGGACCGGACTAAGCTGTGTCATTTACCTGAAACCGTGTTGGTATCGTTTTACCGGACTGGGCGTGTGCGCACAAACAAAGAAACGACATGCAGTCAGTCAGCCTGCAGACGCGAACGACGATTTCAGTGTCCAGCAGCTTCTTCTTTCTCAGCTTGGTTGGAAATCAACAGCCACAGGGAAACCCCGGGACCGAGTACGAGAAGCCCTGGTTCTGAGGGCGTCTTTTCTGTACCACACACTGGGTTTGGGTTCCAAACACAATTCAAAGGGCACTGCCTGTAGCCTGTATTTTAATGAGGCTGCGTGAGCAGAGTGTGTTTTTGCTGGACGTGTGCATGGCTAGGCTGTCTGCTCCCTGTATGCTGGCGTTTATCAAGATGGGGTTTGTTTATTTGAAGGGCCGGCAATTGTGTCAGGGCTAAGCTTCATTGCATGCCCATCCTGACGGGATGCTAAGAATGGTTTGCACCAGAGGTCAGCAGAGTTCAGTTAGGTGAGCCCTGTACCAGAAACCCATTGAGTGCTCCATTAATCAACACAAACCGAAGTTCCGTGGCTTGTTCATTAGGGAAGATGATCCAATTCAATAAGAACAGTACCAGCAATCAGTATAATGTTGCTAGAGAATGATGTGCTGATGTAGAAACAAGTCATTGTTACAAATCCAGGACAGCTCGACGATGTTGCAAGCAGGACACCCTTTTGTGTCATTAAAACGTCCTGTTCCTTTTGTCAGGAGTGAAAGCTTACAGGAAATCCGTTCAGAAGTGTACAGATAAACTGAAGCCTCTATTTGCCATGCCGCTGGTGAAGGCTGGGCCAGTTAGTTTGCGGATTGCAGAAGTAGCCAGGCTGCATGGACTTGCTGCCACCGTTGGGCAAATTACATGACAAAACTTACAGTAGAAACGTAGGTGTGTCGTTCTCCATGATGCTACATCCTTCTTTAGTTAATGCTGAGCATATCTTTTTTACAGTTATGTCTAAGTAAACTGTGCCTCAGTCTTGCTGATTTTCAGATCGCTTACAAATCTCAAGTAAATAAAAATCTTTCTAAACGTTTAACCTGAACACGGCTTCTTTAACAAGCACCTGATGTTGATTTGTATTTATATAAAAATTTCTATCCAGTATTGTAAGCCACTGCGATTGAATTCTGTATGTGAAAGGCAGTGCTCCATTCAAAAAAAAAATACAAGTGTCAAATGTAAAGATGACAGTAAATATTAAACTAAGCTGACTTTTTCAATGACAAGTGTGTGTTGACAGTTGCAGGGTTATGCATGTATAACAAAGGCGTACACACTTGTTTTACATGGTTCCTTTGAGAGAGCAAGTCCTATCTGCAGTTAACGAGTTTGTTTGTTTCTCCCATCAGGTGAAAACATGGCCAGTGCACCCCCACTGGATGCCACCACTCCCCTGACAGGACCCGTGCCTCCTTCATATGAAGACACGATGAAGGGGTCCTATCCCCAGTACCCTCCCAACACAGGGTACCCTCCCCAGGGACCGAAGATGGGAGAATTCAACCAGCCACCATACCTGGTACAGCCACCACACCCAGGGTACCCTCCCCAGGGACCGGAGATGGGAAAGATCAACCAGCCACCATATCCAGTACAGCCAATGCAACCCCCCGTAACTAACCAAGTGGGTGAGTGGAACCCCAATTCAAGCATTTTCTTTATTCTTTAGTCTGACACACACATTAAACTGCAGGGTTTAAACCCCACCCCCCCCCAACACACACATTAAACTGCATGGTTTAACCCCCCCCCCCCCCACACACATTACCACTGCAGGGTTTAAACCCCACCCCCCCCCAACACACACATTAAACTGCAGGGTTTAAACCCCCCCCCCCCCCCCCCCCCCCCGTTCTCCCATGCAGTGTCGATGCAGACAATCATGGTGCAGCCCGGCGTGATTTTCAGAGACCAGCCTGTCCAGATGAACTGCCCAGCCTGCCAGCAGCTCATTGTGACCCGGCTGGAGTATACGTCCGGGACCCTCACCTGGCTGCTGTGTGGAGGACTTGCCATCGTGGGGTAGGTACAGGTACAGAGCGGAGGAATCTCCACCGTGGGGCAGGTACAGCAGCAGAGCGGAGGAATCTCCACCGTGGGGCAGGTACAGCAGCAGAGCGGAGGAATCTCCATCGTGGGGCAGGTACAGCAGCAGAGTGGAGGAATCTCCACCGTGGGGCAGGTACAGCAGCAGAGTGGAGGAATCTCCACCGTGGGGCAGGTACAGGTACAGAGCGGAGGAATCTCCACCGTGGGGCAGGTACAGCAGCAGAGCGGAGGAATCTCCACCGTGGGGCAGGTACAGCAGCAGAGCGGAGGAATCTCCACCGTGGGGCAGGTACAGCAGCAGAGCGGAGGAATCTCCACCGTGGGGCAGGTACAGCAGCAGAGCGGAGGAATCTCCACCGTGGGGCAGGTACAGCAGCAGAGCGGAGGAATCTCCACCGTGGGGCAGGTACAGCAGCAGAGCGGAGGAATCTCCACCGTGGGGCAGGTACAGCAGCAGAGCGGAGGAATCTCCACCGTGGGGCAGGTACAGCAGCAGAGCGGAGGAATCTCCACCGTGGGGCAGGTACAGCAGCAGAGCGGAGGAATCTCCACCGTGGGGCAGGTACAGGTACAGAGCGGAGGAATCTCCACCGTGGGGCAGGTACAGCAGCAGAGCGGAGGAATCTCCACCGTGGGGCAGGTACAGCAGCAGAGCGGAGGAATCTCCACCGTGGGGCAGGTACAGCAGCAGAGCGGAGGAATCTCCACCGTGGGGCAGGTACAGCAGCAGAGCGGAGGAATCTCCACCGTGGGGCAGGTACAGCAGCAGAGCGGAGGAATCTCCACCGTGGGGCAGGTACAGCAGCAGAGCGGAGGAATCTCCACCGTGGGGCAGGTACAGCAGCAGAGTGGAGGAATCTCCACCGTGGGGCAGGTACAGCAGCAGAGCGGAGGAATCTCCACCGTGGGGCAGGTACAGCAGCAGAGCGGAGGAATCTCCACCGTGGGGCAGGTACAGCAGCAGAGTGGAGGAATCTCTACTGTGGGGCAGGTACAGCAGCAGAGCGGAGGAATCTCCACCGTGGGGCAGGTACAGCAGCAGAGCGGAGGAATCTCCACCGTGGGGCAGGTACAGCAGCAGAGCGGAGGAATCTCCATCGTGGGGCAGGTACAGCAGCAGAGCGGAGGAATCTCCACCGTGGGGCAGGTACAGCAGCAGAGCGGAGGAATCTCCATCGTGGGGCAGGTACAGCAGCAGAGCGGAGGAATCTCCACCGTGGGGCAGGTACAGCAGCAGAGCGGAGGAATCTCCACCGTGGGGCAGGTACAGCAGCAGAGTGGAGGAATCTCCACCGTGGGGCAGGTACAGCAGCAGAGCGGAGGAATCTCCATCGTGGGGCAGGTACAGCAGCAGAGCGGAGGAATCTCCACCGTGGGGCAGGTACAGCAGCAGAGCGGAGGAATCTCCACCGTGGGGCAGGTACAGCAGCAGAGTGGAGGAATCTCTACTGTGGGGCAGGTACAGCAGCAGAGCGGAGGAATCTCCACCGTGGGGCAGGTACAGCAGCAGAGTGGAGGAATCTCCACCGTGGGGCAGGTACAGCAGCAGAGCGGAGGAATCTCCACCGTGGGGCAGGTACAGCAGCAGAGCGGAGGAATCTCCACCGTGGGGCAGGTACAGCAGCAGAGCGGAGGAATCTCCACCGTGGGGCAGGTACAGCAGCAGAGTGGAGGAATCTCCATCGTGGGGCAGGTACAGCAGCAGAGCGGAGGAATCTCCACCGTGGGGCAGGTACAGCAGCAGAGCGGAGGAATCTCCATCGTGGGGCAGGTACAGCAGCAGAGTGGAGGAATCTCCACCGTGGGGCAGGTACAGGTGCAGAGTGGAGGAATCTCCACCGTGGGGCAGGTACAGCAGCAGAGCGGAGGAATCTCCACCGTGGGGCAGGTACAGCAGCAGAGTGGAGGAATCTCCACCGTGGGGCAGGTACAGGTACAGAGCGGAGGAATCTCCACCGTGGGGCAGGTACAGCAGCAGAGCGGAGGAATCTCCACCGTGGGGCAGGTACAGCAGCAGAGCGGAGGAATCTCCACCGTGGGGCAGGTACAGCAGCAGAGCGGAGGAATCTCCACCGTGGGGCAGGTACAGCAGCAGAGCGGAGGAATCTCCATCGTGGGGCAGGTACAGCAGCAGAGCGGAGGAATCTCCACCGTGGGGCAGGTACAGCAGCAGAGCGGAGGAATCTCCACCGTGGGGCAGGTACAGGTACAGAGCGGAGGAATCTCCACCGTGGGGCAGGTACAGCAGCAGAGTGGAGGAATCTCCACCGTGGGGCAGGTACAGCAGCAGAGCGGAGGAATCTCCACCGTGGGGCAGGTACAGCAGCAGAGCGGAGGAATCTCCACCGTGGGGCAGGTACAGCAGCAGAGCGGAGGAATCTCCACCGTGGGGCAGGTACAGCAGCAGAGCGGAGGAATCTCCACCGTGGGGCAGGTACAGCAGCAGAGCGGAGGAATCTCCACCGTGGGGCAGGTACAGCAGCAGAGCGGAGGAATCTCCACCGTGGGGCAGGTACAGCAGCAGAGCGGAGGAATCTCCACCGTGGGGCAGGTACAGGTACAGAGCGGAGGAATCTCCACCGTGGGGCAGGTACAGCAGCAGAGCGGAGGAATCTCCACCGTGGGGCAGGTACAGCAGCAGAGCGGAGGAATCTCCACCGTGGGGCAGGTACAGCAGCAGAGCGGAGGAATCTCCACCGTGGGGCAGGTACAGCAGCAGAGTGGAGGAATCTCTACTGTGGGGCAGGTACAGCAGCAGAGCGGAGGAATCTCCACCGTGGGGCAGGTACAGCAGCAGAGTGGAGGAATCTCCACCGTGGGGCAGGTACAGCAGCAGAGCGGAGGAATCTCCACCGTGGGGCAGGTACAGCAGCAGAGCGGAGGAATCTCTACTGTGGGGCAGGTACAGCAGCAGAGCGGAGGAATCTCCACCGTGGGGCAGGTACAGCAGCAGAGCGGAGGAATCTCTACCGTGGGGCAGGTACAGCAGCAGAGCGGAGGAATCTCCACCGTGGGGCAGGTACAGCAGCAGAGCGGAGGAATCTCCACCGTGGGGCAGGTACAGCAGCAGAGCGGAGGAATCTCTACCGTGGGGCAGGTACAGCAGCAGAGCGGAGGAATCTCTACTGTGGGGCAGGTACAGCAGCAGAGCGGAGGAATCTCTACCGTGGGGCAGGTACAGGTGCAGAGTGGAGGAATCTCCATCGTGGGGTAGGTACAGCAGCAGAGTGGAGGAATCTCTACTGTGGGGCAGGTACAGCAGCAGAGCGGAGGAATCTCCACCGTGGGGCAGGTACAGCAGCAGAGTGGAGGAATCTCCACTGTGGGGCAGGTACAGCAGCAGAATGGAGGAATCTGTTGCTGTGCTTGTCATTTGAGGCGCTACATTTTTTAAAAATCTATTTTTGTTCTAAAATGTAATTTGTTTGTCAGTGGACCGCGACTGCACTTCCGTCAATCTGAAACTGGCTTCTTTCGAGGGCAGGCAGCTGCTGCTGCTGCTTCAGAAGGGATGTGGCCTGAATTCACTCGCGCCACAATCCCACGCCTCTGTGAATCCCAGTGCAGATGGCACCCCCATAAAAGTATATTAACAAACATTTGTAATACGTGTCAGAACAACAGAACAACCATTGGTGTGTCTGTGTGAGACAAAATGAGTTAAAAATGTATCCAAATTCGAGTTATGCATAAATACATAAACATCCACACACACATATATATATATATATATGTGGTTTAATATATATAAAATCTCCTAACACAACCTTGTTGCTGAGGCTTGTTTTGCCCTTTTAAAAACAGAACCAGACCCAGAATTACAGATTTAACAACTTACATGCACTTTATTATTTACAATAACAAAGTAAACCAAAAGAGAAAGCCAACGCCCATCTGGAGTACTAACTAAGCTCGTAACGAAAGTCCCTCGCTCCAAACCAGGCGGCTACACCATTTACCAGTAAAACAAAAACACTTTTTGTTTTGTAAGGTTCACACAGATTCTTTCTTTGTTCGACCACACCGGTCTCTTCACAGGCTTCATATTCATGGGCTTCACACAGACAGCCTCAAACAAGCTTCTTGGCCTGTTTAAATACCTGCCTGTTAATCACAGGCAGGTGACGTTTATTATCTTGATCCAGGGAAACTGCTTCCTGGCTCAGTCCCATAACATTCTGGAGTATGTAGTCCTTTTTCCCTCCTGGACTATACATATTTCTCTCCTTTTGCCCCCTAGTCTGCCACAATATTTTTATTGTAAGGGTTATGTATTTAATCACACGCAGATCAATGTAATGTAAAGCATTCAGAGATGAGAAAGAATAATCGCCATGTGACTCGTTTAGGACTTCGGGGGGGGGGGGTTGCCATGACAGCGGGAGTGGCACGTTTCTATTTTCCTGTGAGAGTTCTGTCTTCATTGCAATGAATTCTCCAAAAAGTGACCTGGCTGGCATTGAAGATTTTGAACAAAAAAGTGTGACATTTAATTTGATGTTTCTTTTAGTATTTCTAATACTGTAATACAAATAAGTACTCAAATATATATAAATTACAATATCAATGCACCATAACCCTATTTTGTAACCACCCTGTGTTTAGTCATGGGGTGTACCTGGTTGCTGGGAGTCAAAATAGATGCCAGTTTCCAGTTGTCAGATTTTGTTTCAGAGTAAACAGTATTTGTGAATTTATAAAAGTGTGAAAACCACACTAAAATATATACACTGACTCTTGAGATTTCCTGGCACACCCACACAAGAGTGGTGATAGAGTTCCGGGCCATCCTGACAAGAGGGGTTTGAAAAGGCAGCATGGTTTTTTAATCTGAATATATCAGGATTAGTGATTTCAGTGAAGCGTGTCCTCATTAACGAAGTGTGTGCCTTTCTGTTCTGTCCAGGTGCCTCTATGGTTGCTGCCTGATCCCATTCTGCATCGATGGTGCAAAAGACGTGAATCACTGGTGTCCGAATTGCAACCGAGTCATTGGACACCACAGGCGCCTGTAGCAGACCAGAGATTACTCATCACTTCTTTTTCAAGAGCTCTAGTTGTCAGGGCAGGAGAAGGAGGGGAAGGGAGAGAGGCACATGAATCTAAAAATCATGACATACTCAATTTCCTTTCTTAGCGAGGGAACCCAGCCTATAGTCTTTAACTTGGCTCTGTCGTTTATAGGATACTGTTAAAAAAAATCTGAAGTCAGTTTCTCAGCAATCAGAACACCAACAGATTGTACATGGGACCATATATATATATATATATATATAGATATATATCTATATATATATATATATCATTATATATTATATATATAATCTATGTATATATATATATATATATATCTTGCTAATCGATTGTAAAGCAAACAGACTGTTGCAATTATTCCTGGCCTATTTTGTGTTGTTTCTTCATCGCAGCTTTTTGGGTTTTGTTTTTTAAGAACATTTAAATAATTATGTGCAATTATTTGAATGGGCTTTAGGAAACAAAAGTCTAATGTTAGCATGTTATCCTATCCTATAGAGGCCTGTGCTCCGGCATTTCCAATGAAACTGACTCCTGTTTGGTTGGGAATGCTCCAGTGTTGTGTGTCTGCTGTGGGACGCTCACAGTACTGTAGTGTAGTGTGCTATACTGTGCTACTGCAGAGCAGGGGCTGTATTCACATATTACAGACACAGAACCGACATTAATCACAAGCATGTTTTCGTCAGCATTCTGTTTGTTTTTACCTGCCAAGTGCCTTGGGTCTATTCTGAAACAAAAAACACTTTTTCACAACTTATTTTTGTTTCTTGGCTGTAAAGTCTTTTTTTTTTTTTTAAACTACGATAACATTTTGTACGATATATTATTTCTAAGTAACAAATATATAGTAAATATACTTCAATATATAGTTTATTCTTGTATCTGCATCTTGTTCCATGTTTTCTTTAAGCTCTGTTTTCCAAACTGTTTTTCTGTAAGTGCTATAAAAGTGTAACAGGACAATGGTTCTTGTTTAAAATGCACAATCCTTTCTCTGCCAATCCAAACTCTTGCTTGTGTCCTTCATTCAGCCATTCATTGTGTTCTTCTGTATTGAGTAAGAAATAAAAAAGCCACAACTGACAATGTTTTATCCAGATTTTTAAAGTACTAGTACCCTGATTGGTTAAAACTGCTGTTGCCTAGCAGTGTGATCCATTCTGGGTTAGATTAGGAGTTTAATAAGACACACCTGAGCTTGTTACCTGCGCACACACTGTGGCTAGTGAACCTTGCATTAACACTTGGAATGGGTGACACTGCTATGCAATAGGAGTTTTATTCCCATCCCTGCTTCTCAAATCAAACCCCATGCCTAAATCATGCTGTTCTTCACAGAATAAATGTGACCATTTCGCACCGAAAGTTCCTGTGTGACTAAGAGCAAAATCAGAACACATACGCCTTGAATTAATTTTATTATTTTATATTATTTATATCAGGAGAAGTCAATATTGGCCCAAAAATGTAAATTTGATTGTTTGATGTTAAATATAGACTTCAAAACAAGACTAGATAAAGGACAAGATAAAGTTCATGCCAAGTATGCACCCAGGTTATAGTCGATGTAATGTTCCTGAGGGGCGGCTTGAAGCACAGATTGATTCAACAGTCACAATATTTCTGAATTCAACACTGTTTAGTGTTTAATAGTTAAAGAAATAGCCAGAAATGTGGTTTGTTCAATGCAGCATGCACAGTATCACCACAAAACCACGCGAAAAACAGCACTGGTGAAACAAGCCAGTAAACACACGACCAGAGTTCCTATCAGCTTGGCTTTTACAGCGTTTCCAAGATACTAAACATACTGTCACACGGATTGTTTCAGAGTTGCACTAGAATTAAATCTAAATCATGTTGGGGCCAAATGCATTATAAAGTATAGCTATGTCAACACTATAAAACTGATTTAATTCAGGCCCAAGTTTGCAAAATGTACCGACTGTCTCGCCCAGCTGCACTGGCTACCTGTAAAGTTCAGGATTACTTTCAAAACTCTCCTGCTTGCCTACAAGACCCTCCATCACACAGGTCCAGGGTATCTCTCCACCCTGCTGACCCGCTGTGTCCCTGCACGCAAGCCGAGCTCCTCTGACTCTGGCCTGCTTGTTATACACAAGCATAAGTGCCCCACACTCAGAGAGGGCTCTTTTAGCTTCATGGCCCTGACTCTAGGGAACTCTCTCCCAGCTCTAGTGCGTGCAGCTCCCACAGTCGCTCGCTTCAAATCAACTCGCAAGACCTGCTTGTTCTCTCTTGCTTTCAATGCTCTCTAAGCCTGGTATCTGTTATCTAAATTTCTGTTTCAGGTTTTTCACTCCATCTTTATTTGTATGATTCTGTATGACACACACACACATCCACAATGTCTAGACTTCACATCATAGCCCTGTCTTTAATGTGCTATGCCCTGTCTTTAATGTATTATGCATTGTTACTCATTATCTTGTAAAGTGCTTTGTGATGGTGGTCCACTATGAAAGGTGCTATATAAAATAAATATTGATTAAATTTAACAATGCAGTGCCTGCAGTATCTTGGTAAATGTAATGCTAAATGATTGGTAAATTCTGATCCAGAAATGGCAAGCAGACACGATTCCTTTTAAATTGTGGAGGGGAAATTATCATTATTTCTCTAAAAACAGAGCGGTTGAACAGCAGTCTGTGAACCACAGATGCGGGGGGGGGGGGGGGGGGGGGGGGGGACAAACCATTCTGTATAGGGGGAGGGAGCGCACATATAACACATATAACACAGAAATATAATGCATAACAATATATAAAACAAACTTGTACAAAACAAATATTAGGCGACTGCGTGATTGTTTGCCGTACGTAAAACGCACTTACATGAATATTTAATTGTATGTACGCATCATTTTGTTTTGCTCCCCCTTGGTCTTTATACTGATGGAAGAATGGACAGTACACAGTCTTCCAGTAAGTAGCTCAATTCCTATTGACTGCGTATAGAGGGTAGACGCATCTGAGCTACTTGGTAAGTATACCTGGTATGTGTTTCCTTTCGTCTTCTTCGAATTACAGCTAGTGCAATACGTTTACAAGTTTTATTCAGAGAGTCGAGAATCTTTTTCTCCATGCAGTTTGTTGCAGATTAATAAAAGCTTTTAAACCAGTGGTTTTGTCGTAGAGTGCCGGACACTGTATAGCGGAAAGAGCAACGATTTAACTTAAACACTACTGTTTAATTTGTAACTTTTTTTTTTCAATGACAGTCTAATTTACTAATGTTAGTGTGCGCAATTTCTACAACGCGTAGGGCTGAACCATCTAGTCTGTAATTCTGTATCTCATAGTCCATTTTATACTAAGTACCAGGGGCACAGCAGACACACAGCACTGAATGTATGATTGCATTTTTTCCCCTTTGTATTAAGGGCTCCGCTCAAACTAGTAAGGAACCAGAGTAAGATCCTCCTCTCATTATTTATTAAAAAACAAACAAACAAACAAAACTGAGTTTGCATGCATTTGTTAATATGGTACATTAATTATCATCATAATGTATTGCAATTACATTTTATAGTTACATATACACCCCCGCCCGTGCCACAGTATTCCTGTGCTTAAAGTTTCATTACAGCACTCACTCTTGCTTTTGTTGCAGATTGTTACAGTTAGGGATGGAGTCAATTAAAACAATCAGCGCTGGCTGATGGCCGATTATACTCACTTCCTTTTCTAGCGCACATTCCAGTTAAACGCCTTTGCACGCCTTACGCACACTGCTGAAATGCACTTCCAATTGAAAACATGTGTACACTAACGCTATTGGGAATTTCAATTAAATGCTGCCCCTCTCATCCCACCCCTCCTCCCCCAGCCTTGTAAAGGTAGCCGGATTGTTTACAGCAGGGGTCTCCAATCCAGGTCCAGGATTGGAGACTGTTTGTTGTAATGTTGTAAACAATATGGCTAGATGTGGCTTTCAGCTCCAGAGGAAGTGAGCCGTCGTCCTTCCCCATGGGGCCTCTTAGGAGAGACTCTCAAGCGCAGTGCACTTGGGTTAATTGTATTCTTGAGTGCGAGTGCTCTTGAAATTCATCTGATCGATCGTTGCCAATTTCATATCATTTTTTTTTTAATTTATTTTGCTTTTACGTTGCAGCAGCCATGAAGTCACAGCTTTTCTTCGTGAGATGGATTTGTGATTTGTCAATTTGCATTGATTATTTGTGAGTGTGGGTAAAGAACCAGGACGAGGCTTTAAATATATTTTTAAAATTGCCGCTTAAATTCCCATTCGTCATTCACCTTTACCCTGGGAATGTTTGGCTAAAGGGTTTATTCTTAATACATTATTTCTGTAATAAAGTATGTGTGAATTTTGTGCATTTTATTTTTTGTATTATAGGCAAAATGTCTGCTCCACCAGCATCCACACCAAGTAAGTTAGCTACAGTAATTCTTTTACCTCTAAGACAGTGCAACACTAACTGAAAGCATGGCTTACAAACGAAAATTCCTTTAACAAAGTCAGTACCATCGTGTTTTAAAATTGAAAAAAAATGTTTACTTTAACATGTACTTCTTTCAAAACTACACATTTTGTTTCTGTTATCTTACTAATTCTAATAGAAATGAGTTATTCAGCTGTTACTCCAAGTGCAACCAACCACTAACTACTCTCTCTTATAAGGTTACTGTGGTTAGTTGTTTACCGGATTTGTCCTTTCCTATACATTCTTGCACATGCTTTACCACTTCAATCATTATAACCCCAAGTTGCCTTATCATCTCTACTAATGCCAAAGTCACTTCCAGCAAACTGGTTTAACATTACCACCACATTTAGTTTCACAGGACTACCAAATCATTCTACTCTGCACCTGGGCATTTAGTTAATGTTGCTCTGCTTCCTTCTCAGCGACTGTGAATGTCGTACAAGTGCAGCCTCCGGTTCTGTTCTATGACAGACCGCTCCAGATGCTTTGTCCCAGATGCCAGCACTCGATTGTGACCAACATAGTGTCCACTGCTGGGACAATGACGTACCTTACATGCGGAGCGCTTTTCCTTTTTGGGTACGTTAAAAAAAAAGCGAAAGCTTTCTTTTGTAAATGATACCAGTGGTGTCCACCGGGGTTAGGCATTACTATTCTAAAGCTGAAAGAACATAAAGCTGCATTGTGGCTTGGGATTGGTGTCAGGAGACTAGGTTTCAGCTCACTGCACAGCCCACTAGATCTTCTGGAACCAGGTTTCAAGCCACTGTTCCTGAGCTTAAAAACAGGTTTACTGCATGCTGTCCATGTTAAAATAGTGTATATTCCAAGGAGTTTAAGGGATTACTCTCCTAACATTCAAGTGGCACACAGAACTTGTTCTGTGACAGAAATGCCAGGTGCTGGTCAGTGAGATGGGATGGTACTGGTCTTCTCCAGGGTGGAGTATAACAGTGTCATCCTCTTCCCTAGGTGTGTCTTCGGCTGCTGTCTGATTCCCTTCTGTGTGGACAGTCTGAAGGACTCCGTTCACACCTGTCCAAACTGCAAGAACGTTCTTGGCATTCACAAACGTTGCTGATATTTTTCTTCATCATGAGGTGTCCACTTTTTTTTTCTCTAAATCTTTTTAATTACCATTCAATTTTATTCTCATAAAAATCCTAAATTTGAAAAACAACACCTGCTGCCCTCGATCCAGTGCATCGAATCATCCTGACCCTTGACAACAAATTGTTTTGTGTACATTTTAAACTTATTTTTTAAAATGTGTTTTTGTATACCTTTACGAACACAGCACTTAAAACCACTTCACACACGTTATACAGATATGCAAATTTACAACTATCGCCTGCTCAAAGACATTAGCAGCTAACTTTTTAATTTCTCAGTGTTCCTTTGAACTCTTGTGACTCACTGAGCATTTTACAGAAGGGACAGTTTTGTCTGTGGGTGTCATTTTGTGTCAGATGTCAGAGACAATAATTTACTCACTGCTAAAAACAAACCAACCACATACATGTTAAACACACACACACACACACAGAGTTTGGTCTAAAACACCCAAGGTAACGTTCCACACCATCCCACCTCTATAACTATTGCTCACTGTTGCACTTGCTTAGTTTAAAATGTGCTGATTTTATTTTCTTCTCCTTTGTACAGCAAGTGAGAAACAACCAACCCCCAGAACAGGACAGCACCAAAAACGTGCTGAATTTCTTTTTCATGTGAACGATTACTCTCTTTTATCATTTACTTTTTTTGTAGTGGATTTTTTTAAAAGCAAATCTGTCTAATCAAATAAATGAATATAATGCACTGCTACTTCTCCAAACTAGGATGTAATGAAGCAATTCTGTCACTGTGACTCACAAGACTCTCAATGTGATGAGCACTCCATTGTAATCTCTGTTGAATGTATTTTATCTGCTTTATTAGCACTATGCTTTACTATGCTTGTAAACATTTGTTTACAGGTTATTATTGTGGCAAATAAAAGATTACTTTTTAAACAGAAGCAGCTTTTGTTTCTACTATTACTGTACAAAAAAGGGAAGTTTTATTTTGTTTTCAATGTCATTGTTCTTGCTTCCACAGCAAAAGCGGTGGTTTTATTGAAACTAGTTCTCAGCAGTGTTGGACACAAGCACACCCATAATCCTGGCTTTACATTTTCTGACAGCCTAGTTACTGCAGAATGTCTTCCCCTTTCTCCAGTGGCGTATCTGCACTGCTGGATCTGCAAGGCACAGTCCCACACAAAGAGGGCATTCACTCTGTTGCAACTTAGGGTTACTATGGTGCTTCTACAATAGATGTACAGTGAAAGGAATCTCCACAGCCCTGTTCTGCGGCCAACATTGTAAGGGCAACCTTTTTTTTTTTTTTGTTACCGCTTGCTCATTTACCGGAATGCCAAATAAAAAAAAACTCATATGCTGGGCTCTCAAGTGGCACATCCAGTAAAGTGGAGTGCAGGATGTTCCCTATAGCCTGGAGGTTGCCAGTTCAAGTCCAGGCTATTCTATTGCGGACCGTAGACCGTAGGAGCAGCACACAATTGGCTGAGTGCCGCTGTTGGTGGGGCTTAGGTCGGCCAGGATGTCCTCAGCTCACTGTGCACCAGCGACCTCTGTAGTCTGATAAAATAACTGGATATGCCAAATTAGGAGAAAATAATAAAATAAATTGGCAATTACTAAATTTCAGAAAAACAAACAAAAAAAACCTTACAATGCAAGTGAAACCACACAGCACTTCCTTCTTGTTGCATATTTCCGTTTTAAAACAACACACACTTCATAGAAATAAATAAATTATAAATAAATAAAAAGAACCTCTTTTGGCAAGTTTTTCTACCATTTTGCTTTGAATAATTCAAAAGTGTATTGCATGCTGAGCCATGCCGAATTAAACCCCCCCTCCCCCTCCCTCAGAACAGGAGGATCCTGGATGTTCCCTTGTCTATTGTGTTAAGATTCCATAAAAAAAACCACTCTGATACTTAACACCAGCGTTCCATATTATAGTCTAAAGGATTCCAAAACCTTTTAGGTTGAATAAATCAATACATAACGCAGAGTACCAGAGATTGCATTTCCTACCCTCCACAACAAAGGCTGTTAAAGATGAAGAGATGAGGAGCCACACTTGTTCAGGACACAATGAGGTCCAGTGTGGTTGAGATCAGCCACACCTACCTTTAGACAACACTGTCTGCTCAGTATTGTGTAATTGGTAGCATCAGGTTTTCAACGGATGGATTGAAAATGGTCTGGCGATTCCTGTGGAGGTCATGTGCATCACTCAGTCCATTAGCAATCTCCTCTGATTTACTGCTACAGCCTCCTGCGGGCTCCCAGCCAGGGTCCTCTGATTTACTGCTACAGCCTCCTGCGGGCTCCCAGCCAGGGTCCTCTGATTTACTGCTACAGCCTCCTGCGGGCTCCCAGCCAGGGTCCTCTGATTTACTGCTACAGCCTCCTGCGTGCTCCCAGCCAGGGTCTTCTGATTTACTGCTACAGCCTCCTGCGGGCTCCCAGCCAGGGTCCTCTGATTTACTGCTACAGCCTCCTGCGGGCTCTCAGCCAGGGTCCTCTGATTTACTGCTACAGCCTCCTGCGGGCTCTCAGCCAGGGTCCTCTGATTTACTGCTACAGCCTCCTGCGGGCTCCCAGCCAGGGATAGTTTATTTATTTGTAACTCTTTGAGCACAGAGAGCCAGCCCTAGGATAACTTATTCATTGGTACAAAGGGATGCTGACAAATTAATAATAAAATAAAACAGAGGTATCTTTTATACATATCAGGGTACTGGAATAGTTTACAGCCTGTCATTCTGAGTAGCCTTATCTATGCTTGACTTGCATACAGGTGTGCAGTGTGGGGAAGGAGAGGAGACTGATTTACAGAGCAGAGAATTATACAGTGAAGGAAAACAAGATCCCCTAATAGATTTTAGGCAGGTTCTGCAATTCTCAGACATACCTGATGAGTGTTACCATAGTTACACTTATTTTCTGGGACTGACCTATCTTTAGAATCCCAATCAATACCTGACAGGCCTTGTGAACCACTAGCAGACCTTTCACTCTTGTTTCTGCTCCCGTTTAGCAGATAAATCCTGATCATAAGAACATAAGAAAGTTTACAAACAAGAGGAGGCCATTCGGCCCATCTTGCTCGTTTGGTTGTTAGTAGCTTATTGATCCCAAAATCTCATCAAGCAGCTTCTTGAAGGATCCCAGGGTGTCAGCTTCAACAACATTACTGGGGAGTTGATTCCAGACCCTCACAATTCTCTATTTTCTGTTCTGAATGCCCCTTTTTCTAAACTCCATTTGTGACCCCTGGTCCTTGTTTCTTTTTTCAGGCTGAAAAAGTCCCTTGGGTCGACACTGTCAATACCTTTTAGAATTTTGAATGCTTGAATTAGGTCGCCACGTAGTCTTCTTTGTTCAAGACTGAACAGATTCAATTCTTTTAGCCTGTTTGCATATGACATGCCTTTTAAGCCCGGAATAATTCTGGTCGCTCTTCTTTGCACTCTTTCTAGAGCAGCAATATCTTTTTTATAGCGAGGTGACCAGAACTGAACACAATATTCAAGATGAGGTCTTACTAGTGCATTGTACAGTTTTAACATTACTTCCCTTGATTTAAATTCAACACTTTTCACAATGTATCCGAGCATCTTGTTAGCCTTTTTTATAGCTTCCCCACATTGTCTAGATGAAGACATTTCTAAGTCAACAAAAACTCCTAGGTCTTTTTCATAGATTCCTTCTCCAATTTCAATATCTCCCATATGATATTTATAATGTACATTTTTATTTCCTGCTTTTCTCTATTAAATGTCATTTGCCATGTGTCTGCCCAGTTCTGAATCTTGTCTAGATCATTTTGAATGACCTTTGCTGCTGCAACAGTGTTTGCCACTCCTCCTACTTTTGTGTCATCTGCAAATTTAACAAGTTTGCTTACTATACCAGAATCTAAATCATTAATGTAGATTAGGAATAGCAGAGGACCTAATACTGATCCCTGTGGTACACCGCTGGTTACCACACTCCATTCTGAGGTTTTTCCTCTAATCAGTACTTTCTGTTTTCTACATGTTAACCACTCCCTAATCCATGTACATGTGTTTCCTTGAATCCCAACTGCGTTCAGTTTGAGAATTAATCTTTTGTGCGGGACTTTGTCAAAAGCTTTCTGGAAATCTAAATAAACCATGTCATATGCTTTGCAATTATCCATTATCGATGTTGCATCCTCAAAAAAATCAAGCAAGTTAGTTAGGCACGATCTCCCTTTCCTAAAACCATGTTGACTATCTCCCAGTACCCTGTTTTTTTTTTGTGTTACCATATAGGTAATTTTCCATTTTGGATCTTATTATAGTTTCCATAAGTTTGCATATAATAGAAGTCAGGCTTACTGGTCTGTAGTTACCTGGTTCAGTTTTGTTTCCCTTTTTGTGGATCGGTATTACGTTTGCAATTTTCCAGTCTGTCGGTACCACCCCTGTGTCAAGAGACTGCTGCATGATCTTGGTTAGCGGTTTGTAAATTACTTCTTTCATTTCTTTGAGTACTACTGGGAGGATCTCATCCGGCCCAGGGGATTTGTTTATTTTAAGAGCTCCTAGTCCCTTTAACACTTCTGCCTCAGTTATGCTAAAGTTATTTAAAACTGGATAGGAACTGGATGACATGTGGGGCATGTTGTCAGTATCTTCCTTTGTAAAAACTTGTGAAAAGTAATCATTTAACATATTTGCTATTTTTTTTTTCTTCCTCTACGATTTTGCCATTTGTATCTCTTAAACATTTAATCTCCTCTTTGAATGTTCTCTTGCTGTTGTAATATTGGAAAAACATTTTGGAATTGGTTTTAGCTCCCTTAGCAATGTTCATTTCTATTTCTCTCTTGGCCTTTCTAACTTCCTTTTTGACTTGCGTTTGCAGTTCTGTGTACTCTTTCTGCGTACTTTCTTTTTGGTCCTTTTTTAATGCTCTGTAAAGTGCCTTTTTTCGCTGAATATTTTTTTTAATTGATCTATTAAACCATTTTGGCAATTTAGTTTTACATTTAGATTTGTCTACTTTAGGGATATAATTGTTTTGCGCCTCTAGTACTACATTTTTGAAGAATAACCATCCTTCTTCTGTGGGTGTTTTCTCTATTTTACTCCAATCTACTTCTGTTAGTCTCTGTTTCATACCTTCATAGTTTGCTTTTCTAAAATTGTAAACCTTAGCTTTAGTCTTTACTTTTGGGGATTTAAAAAACACTTCAAATGAGACCATGTTGTGGTCTGAGTTTGCCAGTGGTTCTCTGACCTCTGTTTTAGTTATTCTATCTTCGTTATTTGAAAAGACTAAATCAAGGCATGCCTCCCCTCTAGTGGGTGCCTTCACAAATTGTGTTAGGAAGCAGTCATTTGTCATTTCCACCATTTCTATTTCATCCTTCGCGCTACCCACCGGGTTTTCCCATTTTATTTGGGGGAAGTTGAAATCCCCCATTAGTATGGCTTCTCCTTTGCTACACACATTTCTAATGTCATTGTATAACAGATTATTGTGCTCACCGTCTGAATCTGGCGGTCTATAGCATGCTCCTATTATTATGCCTTTTGAATTTTTGTCTGTTATTCTGACCCATATTGATTCGGTTTTATTTTCTTTGTCCAGGTTTAACACCTGGGCTTCAAGACTGTTTCTTATGTATAGCGCTACCCCTCCTCCTCTTCTGTCCTGCCTGTCTTTCCTATACAGTGTATACCCACAAATATTATATTCGTCCCCATCACTCTCAGATAACCACGTTTCTGTAACACCTATCACATCATAGTTACCTGTTAGTGCAGTAGCTTCAAGTTCTAGAATTTTGTTTCTGATACTTCTAGCATTTAGATAAATACATTTAATGGTTGTCTTACCTGTGTTGTTGTTCTTGTTTTGATGCGGTCTCCCTTCTGTTTTTTTGTTGATTTCTCCCCCCTTCTGGTCATAAACCAGTACAAATTGAGAACTTCCGTGTTTTGTTTTTTTATTTGCATGTGCCACACTTTTGCAAAGCATTTATTCTGCAGGTTGTTGTTCTTACTTTAGTACCAGACACGCCCTTCCAGAATGACACGCATGAACAGACTGAAGGTCTGGACGGATATCTTCATGCTGAGGAAAGTCTAAACTGTTAACTAGTACAGTTAACACATGCAGCATATTCAATGGTTTCACAGTGCTCTACCACTTTCAAAAAATCCACGTGTTTTTAGATTCAGAACTCTTTATTAACATACTAACTTTCGCAATTGTAGAAGAAAAACACGCAACAGTGACACCTTGTGGTCAAACAGGAGTACAGACTAATTGCAGTGCTCGCAATCAAGTACAGTGCTTAGTTTACACTGAAAATACAGTAATTCCTTGTGCCTGTGTCTGTTTACTACATTAACACATAGTATAGCTGCCTCTTCACATGAGTTTGGTTACATTCACTGAAAGGACAGAAGCTTCTCCCTGGATGGAGGTTTAATTTGTTCAATTAAACAATTTAAAAACAGGGTTGGAACAAAGACCAGGCGTGGAGAGGACAGCTCTGAATTATGCGCTGCAGTAATACCGACAGAGCTCATGTTTTAAGCTCCCAATGAAGCAAACCTTCTGAAATAAACAAGGCAACGTTTTAGGAACATGTTTGCATCACCACACCTTTGGGCAAGCGACCAGGTTTCTCCAGCTCAGGGCAGGGTTTGCTGCAAATCCTCCACCTCCAGCCTCCAGCTGCTCTGGTGAAAGGGGTTCCCAGAGAGGTCTGCTATCTTCACTGCGCGCACAACTGGCTCTGGAGAGCAGGACTGGACCGAGCCCATCACCATGACGTACTTCCCTGAACACAAGAAAAGCACACAGCGGGTTTACTGTCAACAATGCATATGCACATACCAAATGAGAACAGTCTTATTATCCACCGCGATTACACATTCAACAGTGCTGCATTTAAAAATATACAACACTAACAAATTCAATGACAAACGTTTCGTTGTTCAGTGTCTTTAGTTCATTGCTTCCAGAGTATGTTCTGAACTGATCATCACAGCTGACATTTCTAATTGGGTCATTCCATACCAGCGAAACCAGAGCCGTTGCCCGACAGTCTCAGATTGTGCTAGAAAAATTCAACTGGGGGTTTTCGGCTCCGCCGAGTTCAGAAATGCTAATCATACCAAGAGAACCATACTCACATTTGACAACTTGCCAGACGAGGGGTAGCTGATGAGTTTTATTTGAACTTCAGCCCAACCCTTTACCCTGTAGGAGATGTGGGTCCTAAAATGTTAGTCTTGCTGCAAGAACCTTAGGGACCACGCTTACAAATTTTGTAAAATTTGAATTTTTGGCATTTCTATCAAGTTTAGGCCAGAATAACTCATGTGGAGGGGGCGGTCCAAAAAAAAAAAAAAAAAAAATCACCCAATGACACTTCTGGATAGATGTTGATGAGATCTATAGGAATCGAGCAAAACATTTTGGTATCCGCGGATTTAAATTTTTTGGCAGATTGTTGAAATGTTTTATTTGTCATGCATTCGAGCATTGCTTATGGCCACTTAGGTGAGGCTGAAGTACCACAGTCCTAACCGAACTGACGTTATTCTACAACATTGCATTGCCTGGGGTTAAATCTAGCGTAGAAAGTGACAGGGTGTGCTTTCAGTGGCACTAGCTTGGAGCTGAGGGGTTACGAACCTGCGTGTGGAGCTTCAATTTCTTTGTTACAATGACACATTTGAAACTACCAAAACCTCAATTAGTTGCGTTTTAAAAACTACAAACTGATAGAAAACACACAAAAAATTGATTACAATTGATGGTTCCTACAGCAATACTAACAACATTTTTGGACCCCTATTCATTACCAGTTGAACGAGGGGCTGCACGTGATAGGAGCGTCCAAGTTGAGCACAGGGTGAGTTTTCTGGCCAGGGTCACCTTTTCACTTTATTTTGACCTTTGCCAGGTCACAGCTCAAAGTGGAAATAAAAAAAAAAAAAGAGATCAACATTTCTGAACTCAGTGGGCCCAAAAACCCCCAGGTGAATTTTTCTAGCAAATTCTGAGATAGTCTGGCAACAAAATGCCCCTTTCCTGGTTGAGCTGGCGTGGAATGACCCAAATATGTTTCCTGAACTTTATATATCTACTATAACTCTTAATATGCTGATTAAAAAAAAAAAAAAAAAGAAGAAATCCCTGTCTAATTATTATTATTATTCCACGAACATTGCCTATCACGTAACACAGGGATAACTCGAAGACTCCCGTTGTATCGCAGTTTGATCCTTTCCTGGTATTACTAGAAGTTTAATAAGACACGCTGGGGTTAATCAAGCTCTTGGTAAATAGAACATGGAATGAGTGAAGTTGCTACGCAACAGAACTCTTATTTGAACCCCGGCTCACACCCAGTGATATATTATTTATTGAACACTTTGTATCACATGCACAAGCACGACTGTGAGCTCAAATACTTTGGGAGTACACGGGGCAGAGCAGACCAGCCGGCTCGCTTGTACTTCCAGTGTTACCTCTGTGGAGGCAGGGCCTGCCTCTCGGTACGCTGCTGGCTCCGGTAACGATAAAGGTCCCGGTCTCGTCCAGCAGATGCACGGTGGTGTTCTGATCCCCGCTCACCTCCAGCACGGTGCCCTGCATCCACACCATCGACACCGCCAGCGGCGGCCCCGGCCTCTTCACGGAGTACACGTTCTTCCCGCTGGGTCCCGGGCAGGCCTGGCTGTGCCTAAGCTGGCTGGAGAGGACTTTAATCGGGGGGCTTGGGAAGAGAGGGGGGCTCCGAGACGCGTTCATCACCAAGCGCCGCTGTTGTTTACTTCAGCTCAGTCAGTGGCTTCCCGGAGCGGGGCTACAATTTGGCGCGTTGGGATGACTGTCGCAGCAGCAGCCAATAAGAAGGGTCGAGAGGCGGGGTCTTGTAAAATAAAAGGGATAGCTGTTTTTATTTTTTTACTGTAAATGTTCCACTTATATCTTAATTGTTAAAAAAATATTCACTACGTTTTCATTTTTTTTTTTTAAAACATAGCTTGATGTAATATGAATCTGTCGTAACGTGCTATATTAGGATGTAAATGCACCTCTTTTTTTCTGAATTCTATTTTAATGAAATGTATAACAACAAAGACACAAAACAACAAGTCATCTAAAAAAACAACAATGGTTATAACATCTGATAAATTTTTAAGGTATACATTTGCTATGGTTTACAGTGGTTTACACTCGTACAAGATTTTTACAAAGGGGACACAGGCAAGCCCAAACCTGACAATATCCACTGCCACGCCTGCGTGTACCGCACAGAGGCGAGCGGTATATATATACACTGCCACCCCTGCGTGTACCGCACAGAGGCGAGCGGTATATATATACACTGCCACGCCTGCGTGTACCGCACAGAGGCGAGCGGTATATATATCCGCTGCCACCCCTGCGTGTACCGCACAGAGGCGAGCGGTATATATATACACTGCCACCCCTGCGTGTACCGCACAGAGGCGAGCGGTATATATATACACGCTGCCACCCCTGCGTGTACCGCACAGAGGCGAGCGGTATATATATACACTGCCACCCCTGCGTGTACCGCACAGAGGCGAGCGGTATATATATACACTGCCACCCCTGCGTGTACCGCACAGAGGCGAGCGGTATATATATACACTGCCACCCCTGCGTGTACCGCACAGAGGCGAGCGGTATATATATACACTGCCACCCCTGCGTGTACCGCACAGAGGCGAGCGGTATATATATACACTGCCACCCCTGCGTGTACCGCACAGAGGCGAGCGGTATATATATACGCTGCCACCCCTGCGTGTACCGCACAGAGGGGAGCGGTATATATATACCGCTGCCACCCCTGCGTGTACCGCACAGAGGCGAGCGGTATATATATACACTGCCACCCCTGCGTGTACCGCACAGAGGCGAGCGGTATATATATACACTGCCACCCCTGCGTGTACCGCACAGAGGCGAGCGGTATATATATACACTGCCACCCCTGCGTGTACCGCACAGAGGGGAGCGGTATATATATACACTGCCACCCCTGCGTGTACCGCACAGAGGGGAGCGGTATATATATACACTGCCACGCCTGCGTGTACCGCACAGAGGGGAGCGGTATATATATACACTGCCACCCCTGCGTGTACCGCACAGAGGCGAGCGGTATATATATATCCACTGCCACGCCTGCGTGTACCGCACAGAGGCGAGCGGTATATATATATCCACTGCCACCCCTGCGTGTACCGCACAGAGGCGAGCGGTATATATATATATCCACTGCCACGCCTGCGTGTACCGCACAGAGGCGAGCGGTATATATATACGCTGCCACGCCGGTGTGTACTGCACACAGGCTAGCAATACGGTTGTTAATATGACATTTACTAACACCTTGCGGTCTGCACCTAGCTAGGGACGTGTTCAGCTGCATCTAGGTGTGCTTTATTACATGTGGTTTACTGGGCTTTATGTAAATTAGAGTCTTACCAGTGATTCAAACCGTACCTGAAAGTGCAGTTTCCCGGGTATCGTGTTCAGCGGTTCAGCAGACAGAGGCAGTGTTCCTGTAAATGTCATCATCTGCTGTGGCCCCAAACTGTGTGCTGGCCAATGCTATTGGCTGGTTGAGTGTTATGCAAATAATAGGCAGAAAGTGCGAGTTTGTGGGTTTGCATTGAACTAATGCATCATGTAATATGTGGGAAAGGGTTCTGCGCCCGGGGATGGCGTCTGAGTGCATTTCTAATGAGCGCTTAAATTGGCGAGATCAATCGAGAGCTATCCAAGCCCTCGAAACGTGGATCACCAGCTCACTGGGCAGACTTGCACTAACATTAGGGGTCCCCACCTTTCTGTGCACTCAGGAATGCTTAAAGCATCTACAGTTTGATTAATTTCAAATGCAAAGCTAGGAGTGCTCTACTGGATTTCCACACAGTGTTATTCCTTGCCTCTGACACTAGGGGGCCTCTTTGCTTAGGCAATGTGTTCATATACAATATACAATATAGCTTGATGGACGTGTGTTGCGCAGTAAGAATATACGTCTGCATATAAATGAGATTAAGTAAGGGTTAAAGGCAGCATGGACAGTCAACGCCCCAGATCTCCTTTTCCGTTTTAATTTATTGATGTGTTGATTGATTTGTTTGTTCATAGGATCCCCCCAACTTCTCTTAATGCACTGGCAAAGAAGAACAGTAACCACATGTACAGCTAAAACACAGGTCAAAAGACTATTCTCGCATTCTTTCACAAACTAAAAGGGGAAGAAGAACCTACACTGTACGAGGAAAACATTGATAAAAAAACCCAATGCCTGTGCTGTAGTGTTGCCATGGACTTTCAAGGCCAGTTCCATGTTATTACACAGTAGTTACAGGGCAAGGGCTTAAACTATTGGTAATTACCCAGCTATTACAATGAAACTACAGAGTCTAGTGTGCCCTTTAAATCTAAAGGCTGCTCATCCTTGACACAGTTTCACATCAACAAAATGAAGGTGGGCAGAGTGTGACATTCAAGCTTATCTGCTGCACAGCATCGAAATACCTTAGAAGTCATGAAAAGCTTCAGGTTAGTTTCAGTGGTATACTTGCTGCTGCATATACTGTTGACATGGCTAGACACTCTTTCACAACCAGCCCGGGCTTGTGTGCAGCACTGACAAGCAAGCCCAGATTCACACAGAACCAAAGTGAAGAATTTCAGCAATCTGCATGGACACATGCTGTCTGTCCTAATGTAACTGTAAGCCCCACACTCGCTTTCCTTGTGATATCTCTGAGGATTCAAGAAACAGCAGAGGCTCCAGCATTGCATTGACCTCTTCAAGGAACTGCAAAGAGATTAGGGGAGAGCAGTTTGCATTCCAGATGGTTTCATTGTGGTTAAACAGTCAAGGCAGTTGTTTCCCCTCTACACTGGTTCCAGGAATCCTGCAGGATTACACACAATGCTGTAAGGGACTTCCTGTAAACTGAGGCTCTGACAGGAAGGAGCAGTTCAGTCATTCCTCTTCCATCAGTTCCCTTCCAGAACATACAAGGAAGAGACTCCTCCAGGAGATGATGAGATCACAGCTAGAGCTGGTTGATAAGGGCACTGGTTTCCAGTCAACATGTTTTATTGTTAGAGGTTTTGCAAAGTCGGGAAGACAGCAACTTGCCTTGTTGATTCCCTGGACCTCGTATGTAGGCTGGACCAAATGACAACACCAGCCAATCATGTGACTTCTGGGAATGAGCAAAATGCCAATGAAATCAAAACTCAGCCTGTAATGAATAGCAGTCAGGATCATTTTTACGATTTTATTATGCTTTGATATAGGAGTAACCCTATTCTTGAGGCGTATGATAGTACAGTGAAAGTGGCTGGTTTGATACCTTGTTGTACAATATAATCCTTTCAGAAGCCATAGCTTTATCCCAAGTATTTCAATAAACCTTATTGAACTAAAGACCATAACCAGGGGGAAAAGCACGGAAAAACTGCAAAATTACTGCACAAAACAGCAGTGACAGCAGGCTCCTGGGTGATGTGTATTTAAACCTCTATGGGAAACGATATACTGCAAAGCAATCCAACAGCTGATTTTGGGGGTGATTCTATTGAATCCAGTGGGATAGGTTACATGTGAACACTGGCTAATTATAATCACACGCTGAAGCAATTGAGTTGTACCTTGTGCTTTTCTGTGTTTTTAACAATGCGTTCCCATGCTTTCCTGTACTCTGTTTCTCGAAATGCAGTCTGCTGTTTTTGATGCATTTCTGTGATGATGCAGGCACACAGACATGTGCCTTAGACTGTCCATTGATCTGAGTGGACAGCGGGAATTTGTATTTGAATACAATAGGAGTATTGTGGAATTTGTGGTACTTCTACAACAGCAGACAGGAAATGCCATTGTTGTCATCCTCAAATTTAACCTCTACACTGTATCTACAGCGTTTGCAGCTTGCATATCATTATTTCTCTTATACAATAAACGTATTTACAGGAAAAAAAAAAAAAAACAACACAACTATATTCATGGGGAAAAAACATACAGTGCAGTGTAATTAAAAGTGTACAAACACTGGAGCGTGCTTATAAAGATACACACAGCGATCAACATAATGCACGTTCCAACAGAGCCCTGTGCTGGATTCAAACCCAGCTGTTCGACAGCTTTCTGTTCCTAGATGGTAAGGGCTGACGGTACTTTCACTTTCATTTTCTTCTAAATGCTTCTCTGTACCAGAAACCTGACATTTCTTCTCTGTGTCTTCTTACACAGGGAGACAAACAAACCCACGCTCTACCCTGCTGCCGGACATGCGAGTTTGTTTGGTTTGTTTTGACTCAGATGTGGATTCAAAGCTACTTTGTTTTAATTTTTCGATGTTCGATTTTTATTTAATTTTTGCATTTTTTTTTCTAGTGTGTGTTGAATTTCAAGCACACCGCCGCTACAAATTCCACCTTTAAATGCTGGGCTTTCTCAAAAGTGAATGGGAGGGACCTGCTGATGCTGTTTTGAGAAACAGGTAGATCACGTTACTGTAAACTCTGTGTGAGAAAAGGCACTCTATTAAATTGCGTGTGCTGTTTTGGGTTTTGTACTGCAGGCCTTGTGGTGTGGCCTGTGGGTGATCTGTATTTAAACCTCTGTGGGAAGCTGTTTACTGCCAAGCAATCCAACAGCTGACTGTAGGGGTGCCACGTTTCTGTGTGGCCTGTTGGAGCCGTTCTGTGCATGGAGCGCTGATGTTAGCTAGTGATACTGGAGTACAGTGGAGTCTTGTGAAGAAGGGGAGACCCTAGCTCTCCAATATGAGCTGGTAGAGGGGCTGTGTGTTGTGGGAGGGGGGCTGTTAACCTGTTAGACCAGTCCTGCTGACTTTTCAGTTGTAAATGAGCTGCCACTCACACCGGTCGTTGCCCCTTTAAGACCAGGACCCAGGACACACAAATGAAGTTTTCACGCTTAGGCACACTTTTTAATAAACACACAAAACAAATAAACAAAAACAAAGTGAAACAGGAGCTCCTTTCGGAGCACAAACCAACAACATTTGTTGCAGATCCGAGCGTCCTGCCGAGATGGGACAACTGCAAAACATACAAAAAAGAACCACACCAAACTGTGATTTGAATGTTTTTTACGGTTGACGAGTCTTTGTCTCGGGTGGAAGAACGAGGGAAGCATGAGTCGTCGGAACACGTCGGACTGACGTTCGGAGAATTTATGGGAGGGGGGTTTTAAAGTGAATCAGGTGCGACTCCCAGGTGCAGGGGATAATTAAAAGTAAACTAATTAAAGAAAAACATGCATTCGAACATGTTATTGGCAGGGAAAACTTAACCCCTTCCCTGCCGTATTACACAGTATATTCCTGCACCTATATATATATATATATATATATATATATATATATATATATATATATATATATATATATATAGACAGCATTATATATATATATATATATATATTATATATATATATATATATATATATATATATATATATATATATATATATATATCATCAAATAATCATATTACATTTTTATTATTTGAAAATTTTTGATATTATTTAGTAATTAATTAGAACCCATGCAATAACAATTGTCATTGTGGGATCTTCTTTACCCCCAGCGCTGTGCAAGGCTATAGCAAACCACTGCCTGTTTCAGTCACTTTAACAGATGCCAGCTATTACCGTCAATGCACACCTCATCTACTAGAACAGGGATATGCAAAGTCCATTGAAGAATGTTATCAATCTGGAAAAGTGGCTGCTTTTACAACACAACAGGAATGGCAGCCTGTAATATGAAATTTACATAGTTACATAACCAAATACAGTCACTCCTATAACTGACACAGACAATGACAATGCAATACCTGTGCTTGTGAAACTGACATTAAGAGAATGAATGGATACTCAGACAGGTGCAGTGGAGCCTGGCTTTCCAGTGTGAAAGGTGAGCGTGTTGAACTGACTGTGCACAGCAAGCAAGAGATAGCGTGACTCTGGGTTTTTCTAATCTAAGATGATTAAGTGGGATTTCACAACACAGGGACTGAATTCATCCCAGCAGACATGACACATTCATTCTACAGCTGATCCTATCTCTATTAATCAGCATCACTGCACCACACTCTGATAAATCATTTCCCGTTCAGATTCCTAATGAGTGATTCTCCGTACCGTTAAATGAAAGGGGAATATCGTTTTCCATGTTACTGAGCAGAGCGCAGAGCTCGGGGGAAGGGCCTTAAATCTGGGGTTCAGAATGAATGAACAGGTGAGACTGGAGAGAAACTCGTTAGAACCACAGGTGTGCCATTATTATGAGTGAACATTAAGGGAAGATTGAAAGATTATCCCAATACATATACTGCAGTGAGACAATGGCTGATAACCTTTATACTACCCCCCAACATGTTCAACCAGCCTTATACACAGAGCCAGTGTATTAATGAGGAGCTACACACAGAGCACGGTCTCTAGAGCCAGTGTATTAATGAGGAGCTACACACAGAGCACGGTCTCTAGAGCCAGTGTATTAATGAGGAGCTACACACAGAGCACGGTCTCTAGAGCCAGTGTATTAATGAGGAGCTACACACAGAGCACGGTCTCTAGAGCCAGTGTATTAATGAGGAGCTACACACAGAGCACGGTCTCTAGAGCCAGTGTATTAATGGGGAGCTATACACAGAGCATTCTAGAGCCAGTGTATTAATGGGGAGCTATGGTTAGGGTTAGAGTTCGACATCTATCAATAAAAAGATCTCACTGACTAACTACACCATTTGAATCTGTCAGGGCTCTTGTGGTGAATAGACCGTACACACCTGGCGACACCAGAAGACTTGCTGTTTTCCTGAAATGAAACTCAGTGCAGAAAATGAAAGCTATTGAGATACCTGGGCAGCTGGACTGTGACTACTGACTGATCCTTTAGTACAGATTCAGTTCCACGTTCGTCATCTGCAAGGAAATCAGTAGCTTTTAAAATCTGCAGCCAAAATCCACACTTGTGCTTTCATCCTGCTCTTCTCAGGTTTGCCCATTGGTCGTGGGGTCAGGTTAGCTGGGTTAGTGTGGGTGCATTGAGGTGCAGAGGGGCAAGCCTGTTTGCAAACAACACGATGATCATGCCCTAGTGACAAGAACCCAGGAGTCAGGCTTTCCACTGCATTTTACAGCAGGCAACAAAAGAACTCCAGTTGTACATGCATCGTGACCGAGCCACAATTCCTAGATTAAATCACCATTAAGAATGTTTCTTTCCTTGTTTGAGGTGTTCTATTAGAACACACACCATGTACCCTGCAGAGGGGGGCTCAGAATGTGTTCTATTAGAACACACACCATGTGCCCTGCAGAGGTGGGCTCAGAATGTGCTCTATTAGAACACACACCATGTACCCTGCAGAGGGGGGCTCAGAATGTGCTCTATTAGAACACACACCATGTACCCTGCAGAGGTGGGCTCAGAATGTGCTCTATTAGAACACACACCATGTACCCTGCAGAGGGGGGCTCAGAATGTGCTCTATTAGAACACACACCATGTGCCCTGCAGAGGGGGGCTCAGAATGTGCTCTATTAGAACACACACCATGTGCCCTGCAGAGGGGGGCTCAGAATGTGCTCTATTAGAACACACACCATGTGCCCTGCAGAGGGGGGCTCAGAATGTGCTCTATTAGAACACACACCATGTACCCTGCAGAGGGGGGCTCAGAATGTGTTCTATTAGAACACACACCATGTACCCTGCAGAGGGGGGCTCAGAATGTGCTCTATTAGAACACACACCATGTACCCTGCAGAGGGGGGCTCAGAATGTGCTCTATTAGAACACACACCATGTACCCTGCAGAGGGGGGCTCAGAATGTGCTCTATTAGAACACACACCATGTACCCTGCAGAGGGGGGCTCAGAATGTGCTCTATTAGAACACACACCATGTACCCTGCAGAGGGGGGCTCAGAATGTGCTCTATTAGAACACACACCATGTACCCTGCAGAGGTGGGCTCAGAATGTGCTCTATTAGAACACACACCATGTACCCTGCAGAGGGGGGCTCAGAATGTGCTCTATTAGAACACACACCATGTACCCTGCAGAGGGGGGCTCAGAATGTGCTCTATTAGAACACACACCATGTACCCTGCAGAGGGGGGCTCAGAATGTGCTCTATTAGAACACACACCATGTACCCTGCAGAGGGGGGCTCAGAATGTGCTCTATTAGAACACACACCATGTACCCTGCAGAGGGGGGCTCAGAATGTGCTCTATTAGAACACACACCATGTACCCTGCAGAGGGGGGCTCAGAATGTGCTCTATTAGAACACACACCATGTACCCTGCAGAGGGGGGCTCAGAATGTGCTCTATTAGAACACACACCATGTGCCCTGCAGAGGTGGGCTCAGAATGTGCTCTATTAGAACACACACCATGTACCCTGCAGAGGGGGGCTCAGAATGTGCTCTATTAGAACACACACCATGTACCCTGCAGAGGGGGGCTCAGAATGTGCTCTATTAGAACACACACCATGTACCCTGCAGAGGGGGGCTCAGAATGTGCTCTATTAGAACACACACCATGTACCCTGCAGAGGGGGGCTCAGAATGTGCTCTATTAGAACACACACCATGTACCCTGCAGAGGGGGGCTGCACGCTTTGCTGAGGAAAACACTCAAGACTTTTTTTTTACAAGAAACAGCAGTTCAGTGCAAAACTCCTTTCTCTTTATCTTTTACTGATAAACAAAGAGCGTGGTTCTGATAATCCACACGCTGTCAGTTTCGCATGGTTCTGATAATCCACAAACTGTCAGTTTCGCATGGTTCTGATCCACACACTGTCAGTTTCGCATGGTTCTGATCCACACGCTGCCAGTTTCTCATGGTTCTGGTAATCCACACGCTGTCAGTTTCGCATGGTTCTGATCCACACACTGTCAGTTTCGCATGGTTCTGATCCACACGCTGTCAGTTTCGCGTGGTTCTGGTAATCCACACGCTGTCAGTTTCGCGTGGTTCTGGTAATCCACACGCTGTCAGTTTCGCGTGGTTCTGGTAATCCACACGCTGTCAGTTTCGCGTGGTTCTGGTAATCCACACGCTGTCAGTTTCTCATGGTTCACACTTTCAGAATTGTGTTTTTGTGATGTTACTGGTAATATTCTACAGGAGACACTGATTTCTCACAAAGTAGAAATCTTCTTAATCTGTGAAAAACTACTTGGCCACTGCATTTGTTTTTGTGATTGAAAAGTTATTCTCCAGGCTGCCATTAGACGCCGCCACCTGAGATCCACAGGCTGCAGATTCTTTAGACTATAATGCTGTGATAATGATCAGTGACACACCGCTACACCAGTTTCCAAAGAAACGCTTGAGACAGACACGGTGCACCCTGCCTCCTCCTCCATTCTGTACGCTTCAATCAGCATCACTTTGATAACAAGAAAGAAAGATGCTGTGAAAAGATTGTGGGCCTTGGAAAAGAAATCGAAAGTGGTTTTATATACAGTGTTCCGTGTATGAATAAGACCCTCAGAGGGCGAGTTACTCGCGTAAGGTTTTAAAACACGCAGTGCTAAAATAAGAACTTCAGAAGCTGGCTTATTAAACAGCACAATGTTACAGAACTTCACAACACAGACGCGCTGAAAAAGAGAGAGACCGAAGAGCCAGGTTTAGCACCGGAGGTCTGGCACGGACTGCTGTGTTAAAAAAAAAAGCAAACCTCTTTCTGAAATTGGCCGTGAAGTATAACTGTTTCACGGTTTCCCGAATTTATCAGTGTGTGAAGAGAGGGGAGAGGTGAGGGGGTGAACAGTCAGGTTTTACTGTCTCTAATCGTTACAGTAGTGATAAATATACTGGAGTAGGGGGTGCATATCCCCAGGGTTCGTCCTCCAGTCATTAGTACCGTCCTTTCATCTGTGATCATATCTTACAGTTTCGCAAGTGCTGCTTCCCCGAAATCGTCAGTGAAAAAAACAAAACACACAAAAACCCGCAGTTTTTTGCTCGTTCAAGGAGGATGAGAAACCTGTTTGAGGAAACGCCGTCAACTTTGATGGTAAATGAAACCTCCGGAAACAAATACATGTTATAATACCACGCGACGGCTGCACTCCTGTCTCCTCAAAGCGCTGTGTGCGTGTGCGTGTCGTGTGCGTGTCGTGTGCGTGTAACTTTGAGGACCTCACACACATGTCATAGAAAAAGTGTTTTAAACAGCAGGTAGAAAACGCGAGATTCATAGGTAAGGTCACAGCCGCGCTCAGGGAAATACTCAAGCGATTTTCCTTTCCTATTGGGATACATAAAAAAAAAAAAAAATCAGGAGGTACAGTTACATCTGTCATCAGTGCATGCCGAGGGGAACGCGTGTACTGTAACGGGACAGGGGGAGTAACCGTCCCCTGCATTATCACTCAACGCTTTTTAAAATACCAGGGATTATTGTGTGTTGATAATTACGTTTAATTAGCAACTCAGAAGAGATTTTTTTTTTT